>NW_024080975.1:1881081-1897773 GCF_003009895.1 Hyaena hyaena
CCAGGACATGGGTCTGAGGCTCCAGGTGGGTTCGGTGCGGGCTTGGGGCTCCCCAGGGAGAGGAGCGGGTGGTCCCTGTGCAGGGGGCCCTGGTCCCCTAGCTGGGCAGGCAGCCCCAGGTCACAGGGAGGCCGCTGAGGCACCGTCAGGGCCCTGGGCTCTGGCCAGGCTGCCTGGGCTTGACCCCAGGGCTGCCACCCCTAGAGGGGAGATGGGGACGCGTTCCTGAGCCCGGCTGCACCTGCGGGTTCCCGCCTGCAAATGGGGGTGATGATAACCGCCTCCCTGAAAGGAGAGCACGGCTGGTGCGAGGTGAGCTGGTTCAAACACAGGGTCAGAGGCCCCACATCCTGTCTGCTCAGCAGGCAACTGGGTTTCTGACTGTAATTACCTGCCCACCCCCTGCACCTGGGAAGTCAGGCCCCCCCACCGACCAGATGCCTGTGGGGGAGGCTTTCCACCACGTGGGGACTTCAGGCTTCACAGAAAAGACAGGGAGGCTGGTGTGCACAAGGCCCTTGGGTGGCTGTTGTGGACAGGTGCCTGCAGGGCGTCCCTTCCAGCCAGCAGAGGGGGCGGGACTGCAGAGGGGCACAGGTGTCTGGTGACGTCACTCAGCTGCAAAGAGGGAGCCTGGGTCTTAGAAACACCGGGACCCCAGTGGCCTGGGCTCTTTCCTGCCCCAGGGTTGGTTTGGTCTGGCAGATGCTGGCTGTAGTTTCACTGCATATGCAAAGCAGGTGGGCCCTAAAAGGCTAAAAATTGCTCCTTTGTCTCTCTTTAAAGCAATCAGATGTGTCCACCTGGCATCTGGCAGGGGTGGCCTGGAGGCCGTGCCTGCTGTGAAGTCAGCACACGGGCGTCCTGGGCCAGCTCCCAGTCAGTCTCCCTCATAACCCGCCTCAAGCAAGTCCTCCTCCAGGAGACAGTGGCGCAGGGGTGCGTGTGCAGGGTGCCTGCTGGGGTGCCACTGGGATGGGAGGGACCACTGCGTGGCACCGCCGAGCACTCTGCTGACCCCATGGGGGAGAGCAGGGGCCTTCCCTGTCCCAGGAGGTGCGGCCAGGGCTGCACCGATACAGGATGTCCCTGGTGTTCCGTCATGTCTGCTGTGACTTGGGTGTCCAGTTCCTGAGGTGTACCTGCGGTGGCCCGAGATGTGTCCGTAGTAACTCAGGCAGGTCTCCTCTGGCCTGTGATGTCCTGTAACACCCAAGCTGTGTCTAAACTGCCCTGGGAGCTCCCCAGCTCACCAGGTGTGTCTATACTGACCCGGGATAGTCCTCATTCCCCAGGTGTGTCTCCTCGGAGCTGTGATGACTATCATGTTGTGTTTACAGCTCCCGAATTCCACCAGTGTACTACAATGACCTTTGATGTTGCCCCATTGTGCAGGATTTTTGGCTCTGACCTAGGATGTCCTAATTCCTTAGAGGTGTCTACCCTGAACTTGGATGACTTTTTTCCCCCTTTTTTCTTTTTTAAAAATTTTTCTTTAAAAAAAAAATTTTTTTTTAATGTTTTATTTATTTTTGAGGGAGAGAGACAGCATGAGCAGGGGAGGGTCGGAGAGACAGAGACACAGAATCTGAAGACAGGCTCCAGGCTCAGAGCTGTCAGCACAGAGCCTGATGTGGGCGATTTCTCCAGAATAGCTAAGGTATGTCAGGCAGGAACTTGGATGTCTCCCTAATTACATTCACCTTTGGTATTTCCTATATTATTGTCCAAGTGTGTATACGCTGACTTGGGATGTCTAATTGTGTGTACACTACGTTAGAGGTGCAGACAGTGGTGTGTCTACACTGTGTGGGCGTATCTCCTTTAATCCCCAAGTGTCTGTACTCTGATCCGTGCTGTGTCTGTAAATCCCCAGTCTGCACTGGCTGGCAATTTCTCCCTAAGTGTGCAGGAGTTTCCCTAGTGGCTTTGAAATCCCAGTAGTGCCCCAAGTGCGTCTTTACTCGCTGCACGTCATCTGAATTCCCTAGGTGTGTCTTGCCCTGACCAGGGAGCTCTTCTAGTTTCCCCAGCGTGGAGAACGTGGTCTAGGATGTCTCATTATTGCCGTTGGCCTGACACTTCCCCTGAGTTCCCGGGAGTCAGCCTAAGAAACCAGCCTAAGACCTGGGAGTTTTCTGGGAGAAGGAAGGTGTGTATACAGTGACCTGGGTGGTCTACTTCTGCAGTGTGTGTCCTGACCTGGGGTGTCCCCGACTTCACTGGGTGCGTTTAGACCTGTTCATATTGCTCAGCTGTGTCTGAATCATACTGGGATGTCTGTTTTCCAAGTTGTGTCTTTTTAACCTGTAGTGTCTTTATAAGTCTTAGTTCTGTCTGCCGCAGTCTTGGATCTATCCCGAACTCCCTGCGTGTGTACACTGATCTGTGACGTCTCGCCTCTTCTGGGATGTATCCGTATTCCCCAGATGTGTCCAGTCTTACCTGGGATTGCCCTGTCCAGGTGTGTCTACTGTGAACATGGATCTCTCCCTCTTCCAGGTGCGTCCACACTGAGGTAGGATGTGTCTACTTCCGCAGGAGTGTCTGCGATAAATGGTTTCATATCCCCCACTCCCTGTGTGTATCTACACTGACCTGGAAAGCCACCTTAATAACCTCAGTGTGTTTGCTGTGAACTAGAAAAAAAATCTAGTTCCCCAAGTGTGTTTCCTCGAACTTGGTCTCCCCACCCCAGATGCGTCTGCATTGTCCTGGGATGTGTCCAGAATTCCTGAGGTGTCCCTCATCTCACCTAGTGTCTCTGCCACATAACCCAGGTGTGGGTACTTTGATTTGGGGGATCTCCCCAACTAACTCCTCAGGTTTGTCTACACAGACCTGGGATGTTTCCCTAATTGTGCGGACACCGGTTATCTATACCTCGACCTGGGACATCTCACTCATAACCCAGGTGTGTCTTTATTGACCCAGAAATTCTAATTCCCCAGCTGTCTCTACCCTGGGGTCTCCCTGCTAACCAGGGGGGGGGGTCTTTGACCTGGGAGGCCTCCCTCCCCATCAGTTGTGCCTTCTCTGATCTGGAACAGGTCACTAATTCCCCAGCTGTGTCTACACTGACCTGGGATGTGCTGCCCCTTTCCCAGATGTGTCTTCCAGAACCCTGGCCATCCCCTTCATTCCCCGGCTGCGTCTGCGCCGGCCCAGGGTCTCTGTGGGACGCCCTAGGTGCTTCCACCCTGACCTGGACTGCCCTCTTCACTCACCACGCGGGTCTGCCCTAAACTCCACCACCTCTGAAAACTCCTAGCCATGCTTTCTCTGACATCCCCGTGTAGCCTACTGGGGTCCACACTGACCTGATAAACTCCCAATCCCTACATGTTTCCATTAGGACTTGGGATGTCACCCTCCTTCCCCAAGTATGTCTGCTCTGACCTGGGACATGTCACCAATTCCTAAGTTGTGTGTCCACTGACCTAGGATATGTCATTAAAATGGGGGCTTATCTGTACTGCCCTGGCATCTCCCTGTTTTCTCTGTCGTCCCTACACTGGAAATGTCTCGTTAATTTCACAGGTGTGACTGTCCTGACCTTTGGCGTCCTCCTAATTCCTCAGATGCATTCACGAATTCCTCAGGTGTGTCTACCAAAAATGGTACGTTTTCCTAACTTACCAGGGGTGTCTACACTGACCAGGGATGTCTTCTTGATTCCCTAGGTGTTTCAACACTGATCTACTATCACTCCACAGATCTCCAGGTATGTCTACGTCAATATTAGATGTTTTGGGTTCTTACAAAAATTTTTTGGGATATAATTGACATGTGAACATTTAGTTTTAGCATATTGACTTGATGTTTGTGTACTACAACATGATTACCACTATAGCATTAATTATACATCTGTCACGTCACAAATTCTTTTCTCAATGAGGACAATTGAGATCTAGTCTCAGCAGCTTTGACGTTTATAACACAGTGCTGTTGTCTGTAAACACCCCCTGTGCATCAGGCCTCTAGAGCTGCTGTGTCTCCTAGTTACAAGCGTCTGCCCTTAACATCTCCCTAATCCCCCCCCGCCCCCCCTGCAACCACAATTTGTTCTGTTTTTACAAGTTTGACTTCTTAATATTCTACATATGAAAGTATACAGTATTTGTCTTTCTCTGATTTATTTCACTTAATATAACTCCTTATGGTCCAACCCTCTGGTACAAATGTCAGGATTTCCTTCTTTCTTGTGGCCGAATATTCCATTATGTGTCCACACCACACCTTCTTATCCACTCATTGGTTGGTGAACATTTCAGTTGTTTCCGTATCTTGGCTATTGTGAATAATAATACTAATTATAATAATGGGGGTACAGATATCTTTTCAATAGCCTTTCCTTCAGGTGTGTACCCAGAAATGTCATGTAGTTGTTCTACTTTAAAAAAAATTTTTAACATTTATTTTTGAGAGACAGAGACTGAGCACAAGTGGGGGAGGGGCAGAGAAAGAGGGAGACAGACTCTGAAGCAGCTCCAGGCTCTGAGCTGTCAGCACAGAGCCCGACACGGGGCTCGAACTCATGAACTGTGAGATCATGACCTGAGCTGAAGTCAGGTGCTTAGCCGACTGAACCACCCAGGCACCCCAGTTGTTCTTTTTAAAAAGTGGCCTCCCTATTTTCCACAGGGGCTGAACGTTCCCACCACCGTGCACACGGGTCCCTTGTGAGCCTGTCCTTGCCATCGCTTCTCCCTTGCCGTCTGGTGACAGCTGTCAGGTGCTCACTCTGATGGTGATCTGTATTTCCCTGATTATTAGGGCCATGTACCTGCTGACCATTTGAGTATCTTTGGAAAAAATGTCTGTTAGTTCCTCTGTTTTGTAATAGATTTTTTGGGGTTATTACTGAGTTGTATGTTCTTTATATATTTTCAACTTTAACCTTTTGCCCATTGGTTTGCAGATATTTTTCCCTCGTTCCATAGATTGCCTTTTTGTTTTTTATTGTTCCTTTGCAGTGCAGAAGCTGGCTGGTTGGACACCGTCCTGCGGGTTTTTTGCTTTTGTTTGTGCTTTAGCTGTCCTATCCAAAAACCGTTGCCAAGATCAGCCTCGGAGAGCATCATCTGTTTTCTTCTGGGAGTTCTTTGGCATCAGGCTTTATGTTTAAGTCCTTAATGTACTTTGAGTTAATTTTTGAGAGTTGAGTGGTGTAAGACAGAGGTTCAATTTCATTTCTCAGCAAACAGCTGTCCAGTTTTCCCAGCACCATTTACTGAAGACCATCCTCTATTAGGTATTTTTGTGCCCCTTGTCAAAGAGTAGTTGATCATATAGGTTGAGTTTATTTCAGGGCTCTGTATCCTGTTCCATTGGTCTTTGTATCTCTTTTTATGCCAGTATCCTATGGTTTTAATTGCATGGTTTTGTAGTATAGTCTGAAACCAGGCAGTGTAATGCCTATGGATTTGTTCTTTTTTAAATCAAGATTTTTCTGTATGGGGGCACCTGGGTGCTCAGTTGGTTAAGCATCCAACTATTGTTTTCAGCTCAGGTCATGATCTCATGATTTGTAAGTTCAAGCCCCACACTGGGCTCTGTGCTGACAGTGTGGAACTTGCCTGGGATTCTCTCTCTGTCCCTCCTCCACTTGCTCTCTCTGTCCTTCTCTCAAAAATTAGTAAATAAACTTAAAAAAAAAAATACTGTTCTATTTGAGTCATTCTTTGAGAAGAGTTCCATACAAATTTTAGGATTTTTGTGTTTCTGTGAAAAATATCATTGGAATTCTGACAGGGGTTACCTTAAATCTGTAGATGGCTTTGTGTAGTGTGACCATTTTAACAATGTTAGTTCTTCCCATCTATGAACATGGGGCATCTCGGTCCCGTCTTCAGTTTCTTTCATCAAGCCCTGTAGTTTTCAATGTGCAGATCTTTCACCTGCTTGGTTAAATTTAGTCCTATTTTTATTGTTAAAAAATTGCTGTTGTGAATGATATAGTTTTCTTTATTAGATGTTCCATTGTTCATGTATAGGGACACACTGATTTCTGTGTGTTGATTTTGTATCCTAAAACTTTACTAACTTCATTGATTAGTTCTAACGGCTTTTTTAGTGAAGTCTCCAGATTTTCTATGTACAACATCCTATCATACACAGAGAATGACCATTTTGCTTCTTCCTTTCTGATTTGTATGCATTTTCTTTCTTTGTCTTGCCTGATTTCTCTGGCTGGAACTTCTAGAGCTGTGGGTTGACTAGGAGCAGTAAGAGTGTGAACTCTGGTCTTGTTCCTGACCTTACTGGTGAAAGGCGGGAAGTGCTTCCTCCGGGTTTGCTGTTAGCTGTGGGCTTGTGTGGCGACCCCTCGGAACAATGTGACCCATAAAATGTGGTTCTGGAGGAAAACAGTACACAAAACTATATAATGATTAATAAATGATTAATACAGCTCTAAAAAAATACCCATTGTAATGTCTCTCTGGGAAAGTGGTTGATTTATGACACGGGAGCCAGGCCCCCCTGGCCTGCCGTGGGCGGGATGCCACCTACTTCCTTTGTGTTGACTTCTCCACTTCCTCAGAGACCACGTGTTCTGATGAAACTTATTGTATATGCCTGATCCACCATAGCATACCTGCCTGAGCAAGTTCTGTTTTTCCCATAAAATCATATTCTGATCACTAAAAACAATCCTGGGATTGATTTTCATATTCTCAATAAATACGGGACTTCGGAGTTGTTGGGGCACCAGTCATTCTAAGCTGTTGTCCCCTGCTCCCTTTCTCTTTTATAGCTGACGTGTTTGTGCCTGATTCTTCTCTGTGCCAATACGGAAAGCGGCAGGCTTGCTGTTTACTATGTTTATTATGTTGAAGGATGTTCCTCCTGCACATGACTTAACAGTTTTTATCATCAAATGTATAGTTGCTGAATGCTTATTCTGCATCAGTTGAAATGTTAGGAATTTTTTCTTTTAGTCTCACATTTATCAATTAGTGTATGTTAACACTGCATCTCACGGATAAATCTCTGTTGCTCATGGTGCCATAACCCGTCTTATGTGTTGAATTTAATTTACTAATATTTTGTCAACTATCAGGGTGATGTTTGCCTTGTAAAATAAGTTTGAAAACGTCCCCTCTTCAGTTTTTTTGGAATTATCTTGGAGGAGGACCAGCATTAATTCTGGAAATGTTTGGTGGGCTTCAGCAGTGAAGCCACCTGAGTCCTGGGGGTTCTGTGCTGAGAGGTTTTTGGTTGCTGATTCAATCTCCTTACTCATTATCAGCCTATTCAAACTTTCTTCCTGACCCAGACTTGATAATAGTCTCTTATGATCTTTTGTATTTCCGTCGTATCAGTTGCAATAGCTTTTCTTTCATTTCTGATTTTGAGTCTTCTTTTTTTCTTTGTCTACGTAAAGGTTTGTCAAGTTTATCTTTTCAGAAACCCAGTTCTTAGTGTCACTGATCTTGTCTATTGCTTTTCTGGTCTCTATTTCATTTATTTCAGCTTTAATCTTGGAGAATTTACTTCCTTCCCTATGCTGACTTTGGGCTTAGTTTGTTCTTATTTTTCTAGTTCCTTGAAGTGTAAAGTTATATTGTTTATTTAAGATCCTTTAATTTTAACACATCCACTAATTACTATAAACTTCCCTCTCAGAACTGCTTTTGCAGCACCCCTTGGTTTTGGTATGTTTCCACTTTGATTTGTTTGCAGATTTTTTTTTTTTTTTTTTTTTTTACAAATAGTTTATTGTCAAATTAGTTTCCACATAACACCCAGTGCTCATCCCCACAAGTGTCCTCCTCCATGCCCATCCCCCCTCCCCCCCCATCCATCAGTCCTCAGTTTTTGTCAGCATTCAAGAGTCTCTCATGGTTTGCCTCTCTCCCTTTCCCCCACCATTTCCCCCCTTCTTCTCCCCCTTGGTCCTCTGTTAAGTTCCTCCTAATCCTCCTATACGTGCACACATATGATATTTGTCCTTCTCTGCCTGACTTCTTTCGCTCAGCATAACACCCTCAAGGTCCATCCATGTTGCTACACAGGCCAGATTTCATTCTTCCTCATTGCCATGGAGTATTCCATGGTATAGATAAACCACATCTTCTTGATCCATTCATCTGTTGATGGACACTTAGGCTCTTTCCATGTTTTAGCTATTGTGGAGAGTGCTGCTATGAACATTGGGGTACATGTGCTCCTAAGCCTCAGCATTTCTGTATCCCTTGGGTAAATTCCTAGCAGTGCTATTGCTGGGTCATAAGGGAGTTCTATTGTTAGTTTCCTGAGGAACCTCCACACTGTTTTCCAGAGGGGCTGTACCAGTTTACATTCCCACCAACAGTGTAGGAGGGTGCCCGTTTCTCCACATCCTCGCCAGCATCTAGAGTTCTCTGATTTGCTCATTTTAGCCACTCTGACTGGCGTGAGGTGGTATCTCAGTGTGGTTTTGATTTGTATTTCCCTGATGAGGAGGGATGCTGAGCATCGTTTCATGTGTCTGTTGGCCATCTGGATGTCCTCTTTGGAGAAGTGTCTGTTCATGTCTTCTGCCCATTTCTTCACTGGGTTGTTTGTTTTTCGGGCGTGTAGTTTGGTGAGTTCCTTATAGATTCTGGATATTAACCCTTTATCTGATATGTCATTTGCAACTATCTTTTCCCATTCCGTTGGTTGCCTATTAATTTTCTGGGTTGTTTCCTTGGCTGTGCAGAAGCTTTTAATCTTGATGAGGTCCCAACAGTTTATTTTTGCTCTTGATTCCCTTGCTTTTGGGGATGTGTCAAGTAAGAAGTTGCTGCGGTGGAGGTCAAGGAGGTTGTTTCCTGCTTTCTCCTCTAGGGTGTTGATAGTTTCCTGTCTCACGTTCAGGTCCTTTATCCATTTTGAGTTGATTTTTGTGCATGGTGTGAGAAAATGATCTAGTTTCATTCTTCTGCATGTTGCTGTCCAGTTCTCCCAACACCATCTGTTAAAAAGGCTGTCTTTTTTCCATTGGATATTCTTTCCTGCTTTGTCAAAGATCAGTTGGCTGTATACTTTTGGGTCCACTTCTGAGTTCTCAATTCTGTTCCATTGGTCTATGTGTCTGTTTTTGTGCCAATACCATACTGTCTTGAGGATGACAGCTTTGTAGTAGAGGCTGAAGTCTGGGATGGTGATACCTCCCGTTTTGGTTTTATTTTTCAGTATTACTTTGGCTATTCGGGGTCTTTTGTGGTTCCATACAAATTTTTGGATAGTTTGTTCTAGTTTTGAGAAGTATGCTGGTGCAATTTTGATTGGAATTGCATTGAATGTGTAGAGTGCTTTAGGTAGTAATGACATCTTAACTATATTTATTCTTCCTATCCATGAGCATGGAATGTTTTTCCATTTCTTTGTGTCTTCTTCAATTTCCTTCATAAGTTTTCTATAGTTTTCATCATACAGATCTCTTGTATCCTTGGTTAGGTTTATTCCGAGGTATTTTATGGTTTTTTGTGCAATTGTGAATGGGATCAGTTTCTTGATTTCTCTTTCTGTTGCTTCATTATTGGTGTATAAAAATGCAACCGATTTCTGTACGTTGATTTTGTACCCTGCAACTTGGCTGAATTCTTGGATCAGTTCTAGTAGGCTTCTGGTGGAGTCTGTCGGGTTTTCTATGTAGAGTATCATGTCATCTGCGAAGAGTGAAAGTTTGACTTCCTCTTTGCCAATTCTGATGCCTTTGATTTCCTTTTGTTGTCTGATGGCTGATGCTAGGACTTCCAGCACTATGTTAAACAACAGTGGTGAGAGTGGACATCCCTGTCGTGTTCCTGATCTCAGGGGGAAAGCTCTCAGTTTTTCCCCGTTGAGGATGATGTTAGCTGAAGGCTTCTCATAGATGGCTTTGATGATGTTTAAGTAGGTTCCTTCTATCCCAACTTTCTCGAGAGTCTTTATTAAGAAGGGATGCTGTATTTTGTCAAATGCTTTTTCTGCATCTATTGACAGGATCATATGGTTTTTATCTTTTCTTTTATTGATATGATGGATCACATTGATTGATTTGCGAATGTTGAACCAGCCCTGTAACCCAGGAATGAATCCCACTTGATCTTGGTGGATGATTCTTTTGATATGCTGCTGGATTCGATTTGCAAGGATCTTGTTGAGAATTTTTGCATCCGTATTCATCAAGGATATTGGCCTATAGTTCTCTTTTTTTGCTGGATCTCTGTCTGGCTTGGGAATCAGAGTGATGCTGGCTTCATAAAATGAGTCCGGGAGTTTTCCTTCGACTTCTATTTTTTGGAATAGCTTGAGAAGAATTGGGATTAATTCTGTTTTAAATGTCTGGTAGAATTCCCCAGGGAAACCATCAGGTCCAGGGCTCTTATTTGTTGGGAGATTTTTGATCACTGATTCGATTTCTTCACTCGTTATGGGTCTGTTCAGGTTTTCTATTTCTTCCCGTGTGAATTTTGGTAGTGAGTGTGTGTTTAGGAATTTGTCCATTTCTTCTAAGTTGTCCAATTTGTTGGCATATAATTTTTCATAGTATTCCCTGATAATTGCTTGTATTTCTGAGGGGTTGGTTGTAATAAGTCCATTTTCATTCATAATTTTGTCTATTTGGGTGCTCTCTCTTTTCTTTTTGATAAGCCTGGCTAGAGGTTTGTCAATTTTGTTTACTTTTTCAAAAAACCAACTCTTGGTTTCATTGATCTGTTCAATTGTTTCTTTGGTCTCTATGTTGTTTATTTCTGCTCTAATTTTTACTATTTCTCTTCTTCTACTGGGTTTAGGGCGTTCTTGTTGCTCTGCCTCTAGCTCCTTTAGGTGAGCTGTTAGATTTTGGACTTGTGCTTTTTCTAATCTCTTGAAATAGGCCTGGAGAGCAATGTACTTTCCTCTTAGGACTGCCTTGGCCGCATCCCATAGATTTTGAATTGTTGTGTTTTCATTTTCATTTGTTTCCATATATTTTTTAATTTCCTCTCTAATTGCCTGATTGGCCCATTCATTCTTTAGAAGGGTGTTCTTTAACCTCCATGTTTTTGGCGGTTTTCCAGACTTCTTCCTGTAATTGATTTCAAGTTTCAAAGCATTGTGATCTGACAGTGTGCATGGTATGATCTCTATTCTTTTATATTTATTGAGGGCTGCTTTATGTCCCAGTATGTGATCTATCTTGGAGAATGTGCCATGCGCACTTGAGAAGAAAGTAAATTCCCTGGCCTCAGGATGTAAAGTTCTAAATATATCCGTCAGATCCATCTGGTCCAATGTGTCTTTCAAGTCCATTATTTCTTTAGTGATTTTCTGTCTGGTTGACCTATCCATTGCTGTAAGCGGAGTATTAAAGTCCCCTGCTATTAGCACATTCTTATCTATAAGCTTGTTTCTGTTTGTGATTAATTGTTTTAGATATTTAGGTGCTCCCATATTCGGTGCGTAGACATTTATGATTGTTAGTTCTTCCTGATGGATGGACCCTGTAATTATTATGTAGTGCCCTTCTTCATCTCTTGTGATTGTCTTTAATTTAAAGTCCAGTTTGTCTGATATAAGTATCGCTACTCCGGCTTTCTTTTGATTTCCTGTAGCATGATATATATTTCTCCATCCCCTTACTTTTAATCTGAAGGTATCTTCCCGTCTAAAATGAGTTTCTTGTAGACAGCATATAGATGGATTTTGTTTTTTAATCCATTCTGCTACCCTATGTCTTTTGATTGGAGCATTCAGCCCATTTACATTCAGTGTTATTATTGAAATATGTGGGTTTAGAGTCTTTGTATCTTTTGTAGGGTTCATGTTTGTGGTGGTGTCTCTGGTATCTTTGTTCCTTGCAACCTTTCCTTCAGAGCATCCCCCTCAGGATTTCTTGTAGGGCTGGCTTCGTGGTGACAAATTCTTTCAATTTCTGTTTATTTGGAAAGGTTTTTATCTCTCCTTCTATTTTGAATGACAGGCTTGCTGGATAGAGGATTCTTGGCTGCATATTTTTACTGTTCATCACATTGAAGATCTCCTGCCATTCCTTTCTGGCCTGCCAAGTTTCAGTAGATAGGTCTGTCACCACTCTGATAGGTTTCCCTTTGTATGTGAGGGCCCTTTTCTCCCTAGCTGCTTTCAAAATTCTCTCTTTGTCCTTGTATTTTGCCATTTTTACTATGATATGTCGTGCAGAAGATCGATTCAAGTTACGTCTGAGGGGAGTCCTCTGAGCCTCTTGTATTTCCACATTTACTTCCTTCCCCAGGTCGGGGAAGTTCTCTGCTATAATTTGTTCCAGGACTCCTTCAGCACCTTTCCCTCTCTCTTCCTCTTCTGGGATTCCTATGATATGGATATTGTTGCGTTTGACTGTATCGCTGAGCTCTCAAATTCTTCTTTCCTGTTCCTGGATCAGTTTGTCTCTTTTTTTGTCAGCTTCTTGTTTTTCTATAATGGCGTCTTCTAAATCACTCATTCTCCTTTCTGCCTCTTCAATCCGTGCATTGGAGGCCTCTAATTTATTATGTATCTCGTTTATCGCATTTTTTAATTCTTCATGCCTATTTTTATTTTCCATTCTGTCTGTAGCCATAGTTTCTTTGATGTCCCCTATGTTTTTTTCAAGCCCTGTTTGCAGATATTTTTTTAATTTTGATTTCTTCTTCGACTCATTGGTTGTTCAGGAATATGATGTTTAGTTTACATGTTTGTAGATTTTCCAGCCTTACTCTTCGTGTTCATTTCCAGTTTCCTACCACTTCAGTGAAAAAAGATACTTGATATAATTTGTCTTCTTAAATTTGTTAAGATTTGTTTTGCAGTATGATCTGTCCTGGAGAATGTTCTCTGTGTACTTGAGAACAATGTGCATTCTGGTGCTGTAGATAGAATGTTCTATAATGTCTGTTAGGTCCATTTGGTCTAATGTATGGTTCAAGTCCAGCATCTCCTTGTTGATTTTCTGTCTGGATGATCTATCCACTGCTGAAAGTGGGATATTGAAGTCCCCTAGTGGTATTATATTGTTATTTTTCCTTTCAGGTCTGTTAGTATTTGCTTAATATATTTAGGTGCTTTGATGGGTGTATATGTTTATGATTCTTATATTCTTGATGAACTGCTTCCTTTATCATTATGTAATAACCTCCTTTGTCTTGTTACTGTTTTTGGCTTAAATCTATTTTCTCTGAGATTTTCCCCTGCTTTCTTTTGGTTTCCTCTTGCATAAAAGAGCATTTTCTGTCCCTTCACTTTGAGCCCACATGTGTCCTTAAAGATGAAGCAAGTCTCTTACAGCCAGCATATAGTTGGGTCTTCTAAAAAATCCATTCTGCCAGTGTGTGTTTTTATTGGAGAATTCAATCCATGTGTATTTAGTGTGATTACTGGTAACACAGTGGCAATAGGAAGTCCTTGTTACCAAATTGTTTTCTGGTCTTTTGTATTTCCATCTTCCCTGCTCTGTTTCTGCCCATTTTTGTAACTCGCTTTTCTGTGGTGTACACTCTTTTCCTTTCACTGTTGTGTGCATCTACTTTGGAATTTGGGTTTGTGGCTACCATGAGGCTTACATGAGAATCTCAGATAAAACAGTCCATTTGAAGTTTATAGCGACTTCACGTACAAAATCCTCACTCTTTTCCCCACTTTTATATTTTCGATGTCACTATTTTTCTCCTTTATATTGTATATTCTTTAACAAATTGTAATAGCTATAATTTTAATGTTTCCCCTTGACCTTTATATTATAACAAAGTGGCTAATACTCCACTGCAATCTAACTCCTATTCCATGTCATGTCCCACCTCCACTGGAAGAGCAACTCTTTCCAGCATTTTCTGTAAGGAGGGTCTAGTGTGATGAACTTCCTCAGCTTTTGTTGGAAAAGTCTCGTAAAGTTCTCTTGGCAGGCAGTTTTTTTTCCTACAACACACTGAATATCATCCCACTCTCTCCTGGCCTGTAGGATTTCTGCCAGGAAATCCACTGACTGCCCAGTGAAGGTTCCTTTGTAGATTACAATCTTTTCTTCTCTGGATGGTTTTACAATTCTTTGATTTTCGACAGTTTTGTTACAATGAAATGTGTTTTTGGGAGGGCCTTTTGGCACTGAGGTAGTAGGGTGGTCTGTTGGCTTGTTGAACTTGGGTGCCCAAGTGTCTCCCCAGGTTTTGGGAAGTTTCAGCCATTATTTCTTAAAATAAACTCCCTGCTCCTTTTCTCTTTCCAGAATGTAATTTTTCTGATATTTGTACTTTTGATGGAGTTGCATGGATCTTCTAGGCTTTTATAATGTTTTTTCATTCTTTGTGATTCTCTGATTGGGTCATTTCACAGTTCCTACCCTGTGGCTCACTGATTCTTACATTTTATACCTTCTGCTGTGGGTGTCCTCTATTACACTTTTCATCCCACTCATTGAATTCTTTAGTCCCAGAATTTGAAAGTTTTATGATTTTTAAATGATTTCTTACAATTTCTCTGTTAAATTTCTCATTTTGTTCATGTACAGCTTTTCTAATTTTTGTTGAATTGTCTGTGTGTTTTCTTTGCTTATCATCTAGGTCACAAACTTCAGCCTTTGTGTTTGGTTATTGGAAGATTATTGTTGCCTTTCAGTGATGATGTATTCCTGGATTCTTCATGTTCCTTGGACTTTGGCGTTGCCCTTCTGGCGTACAGAGTGGCGGACACAGCGTGTCTTTGTGATTCCCTTCGGGTAAGAGATGCTCTTAGCTGATCCTGTTGGATCTGGGCTTGCTCAGTCCTTGTGTACATACCCCTGCTCCTTGCTTCCTGTCTTGTGGCAGAATTCTTGAGCTTGTATGTCTTCTCTGGTCATAGGACTCACCTCGTTTCCTGGAAGGTGGTCCTGCAGACACCCGTGTGGTGCCTCCTCCACCACAGGGGGCAGCGCTGGGGAGGTGTGGGCTCAGGGCTCTAGGTGTTGGGGGGCCTCAGGAAAGGTTCTTCCAGAAGCTCATGATGGACTTGAATGGCGATCTTCTCACCTGCCTGTGTCCCTGGAGTCATGGCCGTCCCTCAGTGCTCCAGGTGCTGCTGGAGGAGTTGGGGTCTCCTGCAGCCCCCATATGGAGCAGGTCAGCGTACACACACCACTCTCCCCACCCCCAGTCAGGGGCTCCCGCTGGTGGGGCCTGAACACAAGGCAGGAGGCCGGGAGCCACGCCCACACGGCCCGCAGGTCAAGGCGGGGAGGGAACAGGGTGGACACGCTAGAGTGTGGATCAGGGACAACAGAGGGTGTCCTGCACCAGGGTCACCTGGAGACATCCGAGGTCTCACCTGACGACGTGGACACCTGGATGCTCTCAAACGGTCGAGGGCTCGTCAACGCTGGACTCTGTCCACCTGGCAACTGTGAGGGTCCCCTTGGGGTGGGGGGCGGGGGGGGGCACACGCTCCGGGTCTCACCGCCCCGCCTGGGTGCCTCGTCCTGCCTCCTGACGGCCCTCTGCCACCTGAGCCCGGGACTTTGGTCCAGGCTCTGCGTTGTTGCGTGATGTTGAAGAACCGCACGGCCCGGAGGTGGGGACTCCCACTCTCTCTCCTCAAACTGCCCTGGTTCCACTGAGACCCGCAGTAAAGGGCAACAGCAGAAATAAATCTTCCCGCGGAAAACTAATAAGAAATGGGGCTTCGTGGCTTTGGCAAAAGGAGCCCAGAAATGCAATAATTTCTTGGCCTTAACGTCCCATCCACGGGCTCTCGTGAAGGAATATTTGTTCCGATCCCAAGATGAGCAATTATGAGACTCCTGCTTGAGTGAAAAGCCTCTGGTCTGCAGACGGCTTTAATTTTGCAAAGTGCCCGATCCCAAGGCCTGGGGCCTGGCTGCTTTCCAGGGGCAGGGGCGGCCCCCCCGGGAGAGACGGAGTCAGGAAAGGGGCCCCGCCGCAGAGCCGAGCGCACGAGCAGGCCCAGGTGGCTGTGGGGTCCCCGGGGGGCCGATGCCGGGGAGGCCACACGGGGGTCACTTCTACCCCGCGGCCCCCATGCACGGAATACAAGTACCTCGTAGACCACTGGGAGGGGAATGGCTGGACCACATGGGATTCCCTTGTTTGGGTCTTTACAAACCCCCTGCTGTGTCCCACAAGGGATGCTCTACGTCCACTAGCAACACACATGGCTGCCGGCGCCCGTCCTGGCCGACACTCACTGTGCTCTGTGCTCTGAGGGTAGCACTCCCGATGGTGGGGGGCCTTGCCACTGTCCTGTGTCCCCCGAGGAGGAGTGAGGGGCGTCCCAGTCGGTGCTGACTGGCCATCTGTGTGTCTTCTCCAAGGACACGGTTGGTCCAGGTGTTCGCCCATTTTTTAATGGGATCATTTTGTCACGGAGCGGTAGTTTGCACAGATCCCGGGTGTCAATCCCTTATGGGGTAATGAAGACATGCTCTCCCGGTCTGTGGGCTGTGGGACGGAGCCCTTTGATGTCCCAAAGATTTTCCTTTTGTCAAAGTCCAATTTATCTGCTTTCCTTGTTGCCGGTGCTTTGGGCGTTATGTCCAATAAACCCCTACAAATGCAACGTCATGGGGGCGCCCGGGTGGCTTAGTCGGTTAAGCGTCCGACTTTCGCTCAGGTCATGATCTCGCGGTTCGTGGGTTCGAGCCCCGCGTCGGGCTCTGTGCTGACTGCCAGCTCAGAGCCTGGAGCCTCTTTCAGAGTCTGTCACTCCCTCTCTCTCTGACCCTCCCCTGCTCATGCTGTCTCTCTCTCTCCT
>NW_024080975.1:1900374-1907340 GCF_003009895.1 Hyaena hyaena
GCAGAGGTTGAGGGGGGTGGCCGGAAAGAGAAGGGTCCAAAGCCACGTGAGAGTACGTGCCATAGAAACCACCCAGAATCCACGGAGGAGGGAAGGCGGGTCGGGTAGCATCTGCTCCGTCTGAGGGGACTCGCTGCTGCCACTCCCGGTGCCCCTGGAAGTGCCCACACGGGGACGGTGATGCCTCTCCTCGCCCTCGCCTTCTAACCGGCTTCTCCGGAGGAGCGACAACTGGGAGTAAGGGCGGACGTGAAGCGGTGTAAACACAGCCTGAGTCACCTGCAATGAGCACGTGCAGAAAGCCCCCGGGTGTTTGTAACTGGAGCCCACCCGGCCCAGACCCGGCGCCGCCGCCTCCGGAACCGCCGGCCCAGCCGCTCGAAGGCGTTTGGACGTTTCTCACCCACTGCTTCCGCTTGCTGTTGTGGGGACACACGGTGGTGCCGCCCCTGCTGGTGCCGGAGGGGAGGCCGCGGGGTCCTGTCCGCTGGCAGCCTCGCTTCTGCCTCGAGGTCACCGGCGCCCCTTTGTGAAAATCTGCTGCGCTGGGCACTTGTGATGTGTGACTTAAACTTCGGTAGAAGGAAGATAAACAGGTCGTTCCCAGAGACGATCACACTCTTTTAGGAAGCGGATGGGACGGGTCCTACTTTTTTATCAGCGTCTCATCCCTGGGACAGTGTTCCGGGTCCCAGCCCTGCCCGACTCAGGCGCACCAGCGACCCTGCTGTGGCCAAGTGTGTGTGTGTTGGGGGGGGGGAGTTATGTGCATCATTTCCAACCAGAAGCTTCTAGAGCCCCTCCCTCATTTCTCTCCCTCCTCCCTCCCTCCCTGCGGTGGCCCACTGGTCAGTGGGGTCTTACCTGCACCACTGGGTGGCTTCTCAGGGCAAGAGGCAGAGGGGAGAGACAACAACAGTAGTTGAAGATGGCCTGGAGTCACGGGGGCGGGGAGAGGGGGGAGGGGAGGAGGAGGGGGGAGGAGGAAGGAGGGGAGGATGGGGAGGAGGGGAGGGATGAGACGTACTAAAGCACTCCAGTGCGGCAGTGGGAGAACAGACACACGGGTCAATAGA
Organism: Hyaena hyaena; assembly: GCF_003009895.1. Taxonomy (NCBI): domain Eukaryota; kingdom Metazoa; phylum Chordata; class Mammalia; order Carnivora; family Hyaenidae; genus Hyaena; species Hyaena hyaena. The sequence continues at coordinate 1,901,451 of NW_024080975.1, forward strand.
ACAGAAGACGCCACACGAACACAGTCGCTGACAGGGAGAAAAGCAAACAATGGAGCAAAGGCGCTTCTAGCAGCAAATGGCGCTGGAACACGTGGATGACCATCCAGATGCAGAGCTCACACACCTCGTGAAGAGTAACTCAAAATAGATCACAGGCCTAAAGTGCAAAACTCTGAGGTTTACAGAAGAAACTCAGGAGAAAATGCAGGTGACCTTGGGCAAGGCAAGGACTTTTCAGCAGTGAAGGAAATAACTGAATACTGGACTTGAATAAGTTTTAAAACTTATTCTGTGAAGGACACAGTCAAGTGGAGGAAGACGGCCACCCCTGACACAGGACTTTGTTATCCAGTATATACAGAGAATTCCTGAAACTCAACAGTAATAAACAACCCATAAAAAATGGGTCAATGACCAGAAGAGACCTCACCAAAGGAGATAGACTGATGGCAGATAAACATTTAAAAAAATGTTCCACATCAGATGTCAGAGAAAAAGCAAATTAACACAATGTCACTAGGCACCCTCAGAACGGCCCAGGTCCAGAAAGCCCAGACCACTGACAACACCAATTTCTGAAGAGGATGTGGAGCAGCCAGAACTCTCACTCCTGGCTGGCGGGGATGCAGAATGGCGCAACCACTCTGGAAGACCATTTGGTGGTTTCTTAAAAAACTAAGCATAGTCTTACCCGAAATCCAGCAAGCTCCCTGGTATTTACTCACTGGAGTTGAAAACTTATTGTCCACACAAAACCTGCACACACGTTCACAGCGGCTTTAGTCATAACTGCCAAGCCTTAGAAGCAACAAAGATGTTCTTCAGCGAGTGAATAAACTGGTACATCCAGAAAATGGAGTATTCAGTGATAAAAAGTGAGTTTGAGGGTATGTCACCATGGCAGCCTAAGACAGCCCTTATTTTTGTCCCCTCCCTCCAACAATGAAAATTAACAAAGATAAACAAAATTGACAAATATTTAGTGATGCTAAGAAAAAAAATACTCAAAATCAGAAATGAATATAATGGATACCTCAATAATAAAAAGGATCATAAAAGACTGCTATGAATAATTGGAAACCACCAAATTTGATAGCCTAGAACACTGGACAAATTCCCAGAAACATGCAACCTACTAAGACTGAATCAAAATAAGTTAAAACAAAACAGGAACAGACCAATAATGAAAGATTTAATCAGTGATCAAAAAATCCTCAACACAGAAAAGCCCAGGACCAGATGACTTTCCTGGTGAATTCTACCAAACATTTAAAAGGGAAGTTAACACCAGTCTTTCTCAAATTCTTACAAAAATTTCCAGAGTAGGAAACACTCCCAAACTTATTTTACAAAGCCAGCATTACCCTGACTAAAGGTAGCTAAGGATAATACAAGGAAAGAAAACTACAGACCAATATTCCTGATAAACACAGATGTAAAAATTCTCAACAAGATATTAGCAAACTGAATTCATCAGCACAATTAAAAGGATCAGACATTATGATCTACTATGATTCATCCCTGGGATGCAGGGATGGGTTCAACATATATAAATCAATAAATGTGAAGCTACACATTAAAAGAATGAAGATAAAAATCATACAATCGTGTCAACAGATGAGGAAAACACATTTGGCAAAATACAACATTCTTTTGTGATAAGAGCCCTCAACAAAGTGGGTACAGAACATACCTCAACATAATACAGGTGACATAGGACAAGCCCACAGTGAACATCATACTCACTGGTGAAGGTTAAAGCTTTTCCTCTATGGTCAGGAATGAGACAAGGATGCCCACTCTCACTCTCCTGTTCAACACAGCCCTGGAAATTCCAACCAGAGCAATGTGGCAAGAAAAAGAAATAAAGGCATCCAAACTGGAAAAGAGGTAAAACTGTCTTTATAGATGATATGCTCTAAAGCATAGAAAATCTGAAGGACTCCCACAACAAAAAAATTGTTAGAATTAACCATGAATTAAGTTTCCAGATACAAAGCCAACCCACATAAATCAGCTGTATTTCTGTACGCTGCTAAGGAAATGTCTGAAAAAGAAAGAGAAGTATCCTATTCACAATGACACCAAAACCAAGAAAATACTTAGGAATATATTTAACCAGGGAGGTGAAAGATCTGCACAATGAAAACTGCAAGACCCCTAAGGAAATTGAAAAAGACACAACTGGAAAGATGTTCTGTGTTCAAGGGTCAGAAAAATTATTGTTAAAATAGCCGTACTGCACAAAGCTCTCTATAAGGCCATCCCTATCAAAATGTGAACATCATTTTTCACATAGACAAAAAAATTCTAAAATTTGTATGAAGCCACAAAAGGCCCTTAAAAATCAATGCAATTCTGAGAAAAGAACAGAGCTAGAGGCATCACACTTCCTGATTTCGAGTTAAAATATGAAGCTGTAGTGATCAACATGGTGCTGGCATAAAATTAAACACACTGACCAACGGACCAGAACAGAGGGCGCCGAACTACACCCTTGCATGTACGGTCACCTCATATTAGACAGAAGAACCAAAATTAGGCAATGGGAAAAGGGTGGTCTCTTCAATCAGCTGTGTTAGGAAAGCTGGAGCCTTGTGAACAAGAATGAAATTGGACCCCTGGCTCATACCATCCACCAAATAATTTGAAGCTGATGAATGATGCATAATACCTGAAACCAAGGGACTCCTAGAAGGGTGTGGGGAATAGGCTTTGGAATTCCCTGAGCTTGCACCAACGGGTTAAAAAGGCATAAAGAAATAGAAGCAAGATTAGGTATTCAGGGTGGAAACCAACCCCCACAACTTAGTACAAGAGCAGAAAGCTGTTTCACAGGAAGGAAAAACGTAAACAGGTAAACAGGACTTTAGACTGCAGCAGGGCAGAGTTGCGGGAGTGGAGCTTACTAGCAAAACAAAGGTGCCTTGTTGACCCAGAGGTAGCAGCCTCTGTCTGTCTTGTCCCCCAAGCTAGCTAAGATGAACAGTTGTGGTGCCTCATGCCTGCCATAAACAGCCACCCGCCCGGCACCAGGACTTCATCTGGTATTGACCCAAACCCATAACACCGCATATCTTCAAAACCCCCTTTCCCTCACACCTAGCAGTTAACTTTCATGGTTTTACTGTCTTTTTGTGCACGTCCATCATGTTTGTAAGCCTTCTGATCTGAATAAACATGGAGCGAGGACCCTTACTCAGGACTCTGGTCTCCTCCTTGACATTAGCCTCTCTTGCATTTAATCCTGCGTCCACTCTCTTGCTGGACAAGAGAGAACTCCAGACCCAGAGTCTACGACAGAAGGGAACACAGTAAAGAAGCACCTTTACATTGGTCTTGTTAACGATGCTTTGGATAGGACACCAAAATCACAAGCAACAGAAGTGAAAATTAGTAAGTGGGATTACAACCCACTGAAAAGCTCTGTGCTACAGCAAATGCAAATCCACAAAATGCAAGGACAACCTACAGAATGGGAAAAGATACTTATGAATCAGGCATCTGATAAGGGGTTGTTAATACATATACGGAACTCTTACAACTCAAAGTAAAAAAAAAAAAAAATCCATTTAAAAATGGACAAAAGAAGTGACTAAATGTTTTTTCCAAAGAAAACATCCAGATGGCCAGCAGGCACATGAAAAGGCCCTCAGTATCATTCATCATCAGGGAAATGCAAATCAAACCCACAATGAGACACCACCTCACACCTGTCAGGATGGCCATCGTCAAAACCAATGGCGATAACAAATGTCAGTGAGGATGCAGAGAAAAGGGAACCTTGATGCACTGCTGGGGAGAAATGAAATAGCTACCGTTGCCAGGGAAAACAGCATGGAGGCTCCTCAAAATATTAACTAAACTACCATAGGGCCCAACAATCCCAATTCTGGGTATATTTCCAAAGGAAATGAAACAGGGTCTCAGAGAAGTATCTGCACTCCGATGTTCACTGAAGCATTATTCACAATAGCCAAGACATGGAAACAACCTAAGCATCCATGGGCGGATGAGTGGATAAAGACGTGTGTACAATGGAATTCAGCCTCAGGAAAAAAAAAAAAAAAAGAAAATGCTGCCATTTTCAACAACATGGATGGACCCTGTGGGCATTAAGCTAAGTGAATTAAGTCAGAGAAAGAGAAAGACAAATACTGTAGGATCTCACTTATATGTGGAATCTTAAGAAATAACTCAGAAGCAGAGTGAACTCAGACAGAATGGTGGTTTACCAGGGGCTCAGGGGCTTGGGGAAGTGAGGAGAAGTTGGTCAAAGGGGTAAACTTCCAGTTAGAAAGTAAATTCTGGGGGATCTGATATACAGCATGGTAATTATAGTTAATACTATACACTAAACTTGCAAGTTGGAAGAGAGTAAATTTTGAATGTTCTCACCACAAATAATGGTAATTTTGTGATATGTAACACAGAAGCTAACACGTCAATCAAAGTTTCACATCAACGCACGTTCACCTTAACTCACACAGTGTCACTTATAATTCATTAAGGCTGGGAAAGAAAGGAAATGAGCTATCCAGCCCGAAGAGATGTGGAGGAACCTTAGAAACGTATTCCTATGCGAGAGCAGCCACTCTGGAAAGGCCACGGGCTGCATGACTCCAACCATATGACATCTGGGCAAGGCAAAGCCAAGAAGACAGTAACGCATCCATGTTGTCAGGACTTGGCAAGGATGAACGGGGGATTCTTACGGGAGCGAGAATACCATGTGTGATACCATCATGGTGAGTACGGCTATTATGCCCTGGCCCAGCAGCAAGTCCACGGAACGGCCACCACCAGGAGCGAACCCTAGAATAAGCCACGGACTCTGGAAGGCGAATGACCTGTCCACGTAGGTTGAGTAGTAATAAATGTCCGATCGGGCTGAGGAGGCCAATAATGGCGAGGCTGTGCATGGGGCAGGGAGATGTGGGAAATCTCTGTACCTGCCTCTTGGTTTTGCTGTGGACCTAATGCTACTCTAAAAAAATAAACGTATTTTTTTTTTTAACGATACTTGTTCTAAGCTGTTAGGTTTACAGAGTTGATAATTACACATGTACTCGTGAAAGCTTATTTGCACAACTTATTTGTAACCGCTGTTACAGACTGCTGTGAGACTGGCTTTTTTAAAGTAGGCCTGATGCCAACATGGGGCCTGAACTCACAACCCCAAGATCAAGAATCACATGCTCCACTGACTGAGCCAGCCAGGTGCCCCCCATTAAACTACTTTAAAATAAGGACTCATTTTTAAGCTTAAACTCATGTAAATGTCCCCAAATTGCCCTCTTACTAATTGCTAACCAAATACAGCAGCTTGTGAGGGCTCTGAGACTCCATCTCCTCTCTCCTGGTTTATACTGGTTCTAAAATGCAAAGGCAGCACCATCCCCTCAGCACACTTGCTCCTCCTGAGCCCCTGCTCCTCCCAGACACCATCCCCCACGACTCCGTCCTGACGGGGGCGATGCCAAGGGGGGGGCTGCCCCGTGGACAGGGCTCCCCGGGCTTCCTCCCTCCCCCCCACGTGTGACGCAGGGACTGGGGGCGGGTGGGCCAGGGGTCCTGAATCAGATACAGGCCTTCCTGCCTGACAGTCCGTCCAACAGACACAACGGCTCAGGGAGGGGGGGACTCGGCACATTCTGAGCTGTCACAGAGGAAGACCCCTCCCGAGGGGCCCGCCGTGGGCCGGGGGCCAGACTTCTCCAAGTCCTGCCTCCTGCCAGGGCCTTCCAGGCCGGGTCGTCCCCGACCACAGCTCCTCTCCACAGACGGAACATTCCAGGCCCCCATCAGGCCTCCTGTCTCTGAGCCCGGGGCCAGGAGAACCCCTTTCACCCATGTCTGCTTGAATCCTCCAGGTGACGGGGAGCTCACC
>NW_024080975.1:1908059-1910699 GCF_003009895.1 Hyaena hyaena
CCCCCCCCCCCACGCCCGGGACATTTACTGCAAAGCCACCACCTGGGGACTCAGGCAGGTGTGGACGCTGCACGGAGCCCGCATCCTGCCCCGCAGCCGGCCCTGAGTTCACCGGGGGACACAGAGGACGGGGGGGTGCGGGGACGCAGGCGTCCTGACCGCGGCAGCGGCTGGTGCCAACCCCACCGTCTACAGACGCGCAGCCCCGGTCCCGCAGAGACCGGTCCGTGCCTGGTCCGAGGCCCCCTCCCAGAAGACCCCGAGGCCCAGGCCTGGTGCCGTCAAGTCCACGAGCTCAGACCCCGGAAGGCAGCTCTGAGGGTCCTCACCTGGGGAGACCCTACCTGGGAGGCCCTCACCTATAGGGGCTTCAACAAGGGGCCTTGCCTGGGAGCCCGCATCTGGGGGAACCCTACCTGGGGGTCCGTAACTGGAGGGGGGCCCACACTTAGGAGGCCTCACCTGGGGGGCCTCAGGGGTTCTCTGAGGCCTCGGCTGGGGAAGGGGCCCGACCGCTCGGGGCTGCGGCCTGAGATGCAGGGACAGGCGTCTGAGCCTCGGGCAGGCCTCTCGCTGTGACCACGGACCCCACCTCACCTCCCTTCCATCGGGCTCGGCATCTGGGTCACCGGCCGCGGGCACCGCCGCTCCCTCCTGGGACACGGGACCTGTCCTCGGGGTCCAGGAAGAGAGCCCCTCTCTCCCTGCCACGCAGCCTCCGCTCAGGGGCTCCAGCCAGAGCAGCTCCGTCCCAGCTTCCTTAGGCCGGGGTGGGGGCAGGGCTGCTCCTGGTGATCTCGGGGCAGGAAAATACCTGCTTCTCTAGCCTGGAGACACGCTGGGCTGGCCGAGCCCCACCAAGTGGCAGGGGAGTGAAGTCCATGAAAGCAGCTGCCTCCTGGGCACAGGTGGGCCTCCCTGAGGCGGCTGGCAGGTGACACAGTGGCCTCTGATCGCGGGGAGGACAGCGCATGGGCAGGTCAGGGCCCCTCTGCGGCTGGGCAACGCCCACTGGGCTCCCTTGGGAGGAACTGTGCTCAGGCAGACAAGAGGGTGCGGGCGCGGCCTTTCCCAGGTCTGCTGCGTCCCCGAGCCTGCAGTCCGTCCCCCTCCCCCCGCACCGTGTAAGAGGTTCGTCTGAGATGGGACCACCGGCTGAATCGGGTCCAGACCTGCCATCGTGTGGACCTGCTGTGACCTGCGGATCCCACCTGGGGTGCGGAAATCAGCCCCTGATGGTCCGGCGCAGAGGGATTCTGCCTACCGACCCCTAAGAACATGCTCAGCCAAGGAGGGGAAGGGCGCTTGCATGGGGACCTCCCAGCTGTTCGGGCTGGATGGGTGTCTTGCGGGGTCATGGCGGGTGGTCTGGGCCTCCGACGTCATCATCCGTCAGAGCTGCGTGGCACACGTCGTGTCCCAGATCTCCATGTCTGTCCTCATCCGTTATCCTCACGTCACACGTGTCATGTCCTAGATCCCCACGTGTGACGTCACCTGTCATAGTACAGGGCGCACCGTCCCATCCTGTATTAGCCCGTCAATGTTGTCTGACACAGCTGCACACCCCAAGTCCCGTCACGGAGCCGCAGGTGTGACGTCACCTGTTGTATCTGTGCATTTCACGTCACGTCCAGGAGCTGCAGGTCTGACCTTGACTGCAGAACTGCCCAGCACAGGTCACATCCTGGATCCGCACCTGTGCCGTCACCCGTCAGAGCCATGCGGCACACGTCACATCCTATAGCCACAGGTCACACGTCCTGTCCTGGATTCCCACTCTGATGCCATATGTTATACCTGCAGGTCTGGCACCTCACATCCAGTATTATCTGTCCGATGTCATCAGAGACGCTGTCACACCTCCCATGTCACCCTGCCTACGTGCTCTCTCAGAGCCGCGCAGCCCACCTCACGTCCCGGATCCCCACACCGGACACGTCTCTTATATCCACACATCACAGATGTCACATCCTGGACTTGCAGGGCACACGTCCTGTCCGAGTCCTACGTGGGAGGGTCACCGCCTGTTACGTTCGCATGTCACATCCGACCACACATTGGTGGCCGCCATCTATCAAAGCCGCATGGCGCTAGTCCTCCGGCCCCGCTAACCGCATCCACAGCCCCAATGGCTCCTCCTCTAGAGACCCACACCCTCCTGAGTCCTGGGCTCCATCCGGGCGTGGGCACTGCTGGCAGGAGGCCACACGCACCCCTGGCCAGGCCGGCCCGCAGACATGGGGTACAGGGCCCGCAGAGAGCCCCCGGCCGCCCACCAGCCCACACCCGCCAGCTCGCCTTTCCCTGTGGACTCTGGGCCCTGAGCGCACAGACCCTCTGAGGCCTTGTCAAAACACATGGTGCAGGCTTCAGCCTTGCTGGACAGGACTCCCTCAGGACCTGGGCGCTGGTAGCCACCGTGGGGACCCTGGGTGGGGGGACGGGGGGCCTGGTAAGTGAGTGCTCCTGGACCACACCGACATGTGCAATAGACCACACTGAGTCCATGACATGACAGCCTGCTTGAGGGTGCCCTTCCCCAGGAATCCTCGTGACCCAGCGACTGCGGCCACCCCAGCCCCCAGTCCGCTCTCGGGCTGAGTCCTGACCCACACGCAGTCCCTTCTGTATAGGTTG
>NW_024080976.1:0-208459 GCF_003009895.1 Hyaena hyaena
TCTCAGTGGATTCTGCGTCTTTTTTCTCCTAATCTCTCAGGTTTTGTAAGGTTTCCAATGTCTTCAGATCTTTTCTGTGTGATGTATGGGCGCGAGTGCAAGTACGGAGCTCCTTACTTCTCCGCCATCTTGCCCTCTCTCCCCCAAAAGTTTTTTTTTAATATCAACAAAATTGACACACCTTTGGCTATACTGATAAAGAACAAAAGATTGAAGATACAATAACTAAAAATGAAAGTAGAGACATTACTACTGTCCCTACAGAAATAAAAAGAATATAAGAGAATGCTAGGAACAACTATCTTCCAAAAAATTAGATAACCTAGACTAAATGGACAAATTCCTTGAAACATATATTTACCTAAACTAACTCAAAGAGAAATAGAAAATCTCAACAGACCTATAATAAGTAAAGAGATTGAATCAGTAATTAAAAACCTCCCAGCAAAGAAAAGCCCAGGGACAGATGATTTCACAGATTAACCAAACATTGAAAGAAGAATTAACATCAGTCCTTCTCAAATTCTTCCAAAAAATTGAAGAAGGGGGAAACACTTCATAACTCATTCTATGTAGCCAACATTCCCCTAATACCAAAGCCAGATAAAGACATGACAGGAAAAGAAAATTACAGTCCAATGTTCCTTATGAATATATACGCAAACCAAAAGTATATTCAAAGATACTAAATGGAATTTATCCAAGAATGTAAGGAGGATGGTTCAACATAAGAAAATGAATCAAAGTAATATATCGCATTAACAGAACGAAGGGAAAAGGCATTTGACAAAATACAATAAACTTTATTGACAAAAACCTTCTGAAAACTAAGATAGAGGGAGAATTCTCAACCCGATAAAGAGTATTATGGAAAATCAATGGTGAAAGATTGAATATTTTCCCTCTAAGGTCAAGAACAAGACAAGCATGCCTATTTTTACTGCTTCTATTCAATACTAGAAATCCTAACATAGCAATCAGACAAGAAAAAGTAGTAAAAAGCATCCAATTGGAGAGAGGTAAAATTACCCCTATTCACAAATGACATGATCCTATATAGAGAAAGTCCAAGAAAAACCACAAGAAAGCCACTAGAATTAATAAATAAATGAATTGAAGAAACTTGTAAGGTATAAGATCAACACAAAAATCAGTTGTGTTTCAATACAATAGCATTAAACAATCCAAAGAGAAAATTAAAAAACAGTTCCATTTAATTTACAATAGCATCTAAAAGAATTGAATATTTAAGATAAATCTAATCAAGGAAGTGAGAGGTGCCTGGATGGTTTAGGCAGTTGAGTGTCTGACTCTTGATTTCAGTTCAGGTCATGATCCCAGGGTCATGGGATCAAGCCCCATGTTGGGCTCTGCACTGAACATGAAGCCTGCTTAAGATCCTCCCTCTCTCTCCCTCTGTCTCTCTCCTCCACTTGTGTGCGGCACGCATGCTCTCTCTCAAATTAAAAAAAAAAAAAAAAAGAGGTGAAAGACTTGCAACCTGAAACTGTAAAAGATTGCTGAAAGAAATTTAAAAATATCTAAATAAATGGAAAGATGTTCAGTGTTCATAGATGAGAAGACTTAACATGTCAGTACTACCCAAAGTGATATACAGATTCAATGCAATGACTATCAAAGTTCCAACAGCTTATTTCAAAGAAATAGAAGCAAATCTTCAAATTCATATGGAATTGCACTGAACTAATGGAATAGAACAGACAACCCAGAAATAAATCCTCATATATATGGTCATTTGAGTTTTGACAAAGCTGCCAAGATGATTCAATGGCTAAAGGACAGTCTTTTCAACAGATTGAGCTGGGAAAACTGGATGGCCACATGCAAAAGAATGAAATTGGACCCTTACCTTGTACCATACACAAAAATTAACTCAAAATGTATCACAGATCTAACTTAAGAGCTGAAAGTATAAAAGTCTTAGAAGAAAATATTGGGGAAAACATTCATGACCTTGGATTTGGCAACAAATTCATGGATATGACACCAAAAGCATAGGCAACAACAACAAAAATAAAAAATAGACAAACTGAACTTCATCAACTTAACAACCTTTGTTAAGAACTTAATAGTGTCAAAGAACACTATTAAGAAAGTGAAAAGACAACCTACAGACTGGGGAAAATATCTGCAGATTATATATCTGACGAGGGATTGATGTTCAGCATATAGAAAGAATTGCAACTCAACAACAACAACAACAACAAAAACCCAGTTCAAAAATGGACAAATATTTGAATAGACATTTTTCCAAAGAAGACATACAAATGGCCAATAAGTACATGAAAAGGTGCTCACCATCATTAGTCATTAGGGAAATGCAAAGCAAAACTGTGATGAGAGGCTACTTCACACCAACTAGTATGGCTCTAATCAGGAAGATGGGAAATGATAAATGTCAGTGAGGATGTGGAGAGATTGGAAGGGTCCTGTGTTGTTGGTAGGAACGTAAAAGATGCAGCTGATGTGATCTTAGCAGTTACTGAAGATTAATAACTACCATATGACCTAGCAAGCCTACTCCTAGATATATATCCTAATGAACTGAAAGCAGAAATCTGTATACCAATGCTCACACCAGCATTATATACAATACCCAAAAGGTTGAAACAATACAAGTATATAACAATAGATAAATGGATACACAAACTGTGGCATACATTGAATACTTAAAGTGGAAGCCATAAAATGGAAGGAAATTTTCACTGTTATACCTCCTATGGCATAGACGAACCTTGAAAACATTATGCTTAGTGAATAAGCCAGACATAGAAGGACAAATGTTCTGTGAGGTCCTCAGAATAGGCAGTTGGACAAAGAAAGTAGAGAAAAGGTTATCAGGGGCTGGGGGCTGGTAGGAATGGGAAGTTATTGTTGAATTGATACAGAGTTTATTGGAGATGATGAAAAAAGTTAGGCTATAGATAGTGGTGATGAGTAGGTAACAGCGTGAATGTAATTAATGCCACCGAATTGTACACTTACAGATGGCTTGGGGCGCCTGGGTGGCTCAGTTGCTTGAGTGTGGGACTCTTGATTTTGGCTCAGGTCATGGTCTCTCCGTTGGTGGGATGGAGCCCCATGTCAGGCTCCCTGCTGATAGCAAAGGAGCCTGCTTGGGATTCTCTCTCTTCTTCTCTCTCTCTGCCCCTAACCCACGTTCACGCGCTCTCTCAAAATAAACAAACTTAAAAAAATAAATGTAAATGGCTAAAATGGTAAGTGTTATGGTATGTATATTTTACCATATACACACACACACACACAAAATAAAGAGGCAAAGGAGGGATGAGAAAGGGTTGAAATTTTATAAGAAATGACCTTTCTGTAGAGCCGTAAAGGAGGCGGAGAGTCACGTGGCCACCTGCAGGAAGGGTGTTAGGCCTGAGGGAGTAGTAGTAAGGGCAGCAGGTCCGAGGTGGGAGTGGGGCAGGCACATTCCAGCACGGGGGGGGGGGGGGGGGGGGGGGGGGGGGGGGGGGGGGGGGGGGGGGGGGGGGGGGGGGGGGGGGGGGGGGGGGGGGGGGGGGCAGTGTGGCTGGAGTTGAGTGTGCCGGCAGAGTCGAAGGAGGGGAGGTCCGAGAGGGCTCAGGCCACTGTCAGTATTTTGGTTTCTTCTGGGAAGAGGAGGGACAGGAAGATTGTGAACAGTTGTACGTGACCCGACTTGAATTTTAACAGGATGCAGTGGAACAAAACGTCTGTGGCCACTGCGCCGGCCACAGGGCAGCCAGTTCGCTACCTCCAGGGAGTCTCTTAGGGCAGCGCCTAGTGCTCCTCTGGAGGCGCTTCCCCTAGCCGCCTGCGGGGGGCAGAAGAGAGGCGCTGAACGCCCCGCTTTCGGGTGCCTCGACACACCCCACCCTCGGGCGCAGGTGGCCCAGGCCCTGGGAATCTTGAAGCCGAAACCTGTCTCCAGTTCCGCGCTTCCGCTCGGCCCCTTTAAGAGCGAGCGTGTCCGGAGGCCTAACCTGGGGTGATGGATGCCCCGGGACTGAACCGCGACTTGGGAAGGGAGGCGGAGAAAACTTCGGAAACAGAATTCCAACTTTTCCTGGGCCTGACTCGCCTTGGGCGTCCCTAAAAGCGCAGAGCTTCCTCCTGGAAACTTCACTTGGTGCTTTCAGTTATCTAAGTGGAGGGAAGAAGCCCGCGACGCCTGCATTCTCCCAGGACGGGAGCCTCCCGCAGCCCAAAGCTCGCTTAGACTCGCCCCTCCCCGCAGGGTGTACCTAGGCGGGTCCATCGCCAGCCGGGCAGAGGGGTGTGGGCAGAGAGGGAACAGGTGCAGGGAAGGACCCGCCCCACTCAACAGGTGAATCGCTCCAGTTGAGTTTGGTTCTCGTAAGTTATACTCTGCTCGGCTTCGCCCCGGGCAGGAGAGGGCCGGACAGGACCCCCAATCTGCAGGCGCCCACCCGGCGGGCTGGTCACTTGGTTCCAACCCTTGGGGCCGGAGCGCACCTGGGTCAGCCCACTTCCGGGGAGGGAGGTGGAGGAGCCCCTCCCCACCGCCCACCGCCTGGCCCAACCCTCCGTTCTCACCCAGTGTACCTGGGCTGATCCATTCCCCAGAGCGCGCAGGGGGAGGAGTGGTTCGGAGAGCCACAGTGGGTCCGACAAGTTTCTCCCCGAAAACTGGAAGCGTGCTCCTCATCTACGTTATTTCCGCTCATTAAAGTCCTGGAACAGGGCAGGGTGGGCTTGGAATAGGACAAGGAACGGAAGCGGGAAGAGGAGGAGCAAGCACCCCTCCCAGGCTTGGTGCGCGCCGCGCCCCCGACCCTCTCGGACCAAGTAGGGGACGCGCGGGCCAGACGCGCCCAGACGGCCGCGATGGCGCCGATGGCCCGCGGGCTCCCCTGTGGGGTGGGCCCTTTCCTAGTCTTTCGGGGCAGGGGCGCGGTCGTCTTCGTGTGGCTTTTCCTCGGCACCTTGTGCACAGGTACGGAGAGCGGGGCCTCTGGTGCGGCGGAGTGGCGGGAGGGCACGACAGAAGCGGGATGGATGAAGTTCTACACAGCCGAGCGGGCTGGAGGGCGGGGGGAGGGGGAGCGCCGAGACTAGGATCTCTGGGTCCCCAGGGTCTCGGGAATTCCTCTGGGTGCCAGGGTGAAGGGAATTCCCCATTCGAGCCAAGGAACGCTCCTCCGCCCTAGTTCAGAGATAGCAGGAAGTGAAACTCCCGGGACCGCGAACCCTGGAGCGGCAAGGAGAAAGGGACCCTTTGTGGTGTCGGGGTGACGGACCACCCGATCACTGGCGAAGGCCGGGATGGGAACTTGGGCGCACCCCAAGATTTCTAAGACTTGGGGTAACGGAGACTCGAGGGCTGGATCAGACGCCTCCTGGAGAAAGAGGTCAAGAAAGAGCATCCAGGGTTTGGGTGGGTATAGGACTAGGGACTCCCCAGGCCCTAGCCCCATCCGTGTCCCGAAGTAACTGCTTAAGGGTCTGGTGGGATGGACTTAGGGACTTGGTGTGAAACCATCAATAAAACCATCTTCTGCGGGCAAACTTTAACCTCCATCGGATGTTTGGGTGGCGATGTGGAGGGGATTTTATCTTTACCCAAGCACTTTTGGTGTGTTCATTTGAGATGGCTTCGGGTATGGTGTGGTGGGAGGCTGATGGAGACATCATGGGGGCTTTAGCTACTCCATGTGCAAAAGAGATCAGTGAAACAGCTCCAGAATTCCACTCCCCACCTTCACCTCCGCAATTCACAAGAGCCCCTGTAACTTGGAACCTTAAGTGGTTGTTTTTGCAGTAGGGCCTTGAGTGTGGTGGTCATTTGTGCCTTCCTGTTAAGGCCACGGAGAGAGGTCCTTTTCATGAGAGAATGAGAATGGCTAAGGGAAGAGGGAGCTGGGGTGGCTGTAAGGCCACACTCTGGGAAGAGAGATGGACAGGAGGTTCCAAGAAATCTGGCTGTGTGACCTTGCACTTGCCACTTGAGCCCTACTGGGCCTGGAAAATGGGCCTGATTATCTGAGCAGCCTCTCCGGTCCCAGGGATGAAGGAACAATGTGTGCTAGGAACTCTGTAAAACCATTACACTTGCAAGGGTCACACTGGTGACCAGTGATGTTACTCATTCCTGAGGCACTTCCCTGTGCTCACAGAGGCCCTTGCTGACTCTCCTCTTGCCCTCAGCTCCTGCCAGCGCCATCCAGGTGACTGTGTCAGACCCCTACCACGTGGTGATCCTCTTCCAGCCCGTGACCCTGCCCTGCACCTACCAAGCGACCACGACTCCCACGGCACCCATTGTGATCTGGAAGTACAAGTCTTTCTGCCGGGACCGCATCGCCGATGCCTTCTCCCCCGCCAGTGTCGACAACCAGCTCAATGCCCAGCTGGCAGCTGGTAACCCAGGCTACAACCCCTATGTGGAGTGCCAGGACAGCATGCGCACCGTCAGGGTCGTGGCCACCAAGCAGGGCAATGCTGTGACCCTGGGAGACTACTATCAGGGCCGGAGGATCACCATCACAGGAAGTATGTTGGGCAGGGTGGAGGACGGGGCGGGGCTTGCTTGGGTGGCAGGGCTGGCTCCCTTGTGCCCAACCTGGTGTCCAGCCCCTGAGAAGCTCTTGAGTACCAGTGTCTAAAAGGACTGATGAAGGGAGGGATCCTTCCTTCCATCCATCCATTCATCCATCTAAGCTTTATTTAACAACAAAGATTTATCGAGCACCTAACGTATACAGGTGCCGTTTGATGCTGGAAACACGTCAAATCCTTTCCCTCGTGGATACTGCATTCCGGTGAGGGAGACAAACAAGATAACACAACCCGTGCTGTCAAGTGCTTAGAACGTAAAGATGGGTAATGAAGAGAGGCAGGGGTTCTAGAATGATACTAATACCAGCAACAGTATGTAAGAATGTATATAAGTAACAACTTATAAAGGGCCTCCTGTGTGCCAGGCTCACATCCAGGTTTAACTCATTTAGATCACACAGTCATTGTGTGAGGAGATTCTACTGTCACTGTATAGAGGTCCAGAGAGGTCCAGTGGCTTGTATGGGGTCACAAAGCTGGTGACAGAGCTGTGATCTAAGGCAGCCACTTTGGGTCTCATCTCCACCCGGGGTGGTCAGCAAAGGGCTCACCAGGGCCGTAACATGGGTAAGCTGACGGGGCCAGAGATTTTAATGGATAAAGCCTATGACTGGCCAAGTACCTTACACAGTTTCTCCCAAGCAATCCTCGTGGTTGGTCACATTTTACACTCATAGCATCTCAGGTTCAGAGAGTTTAAGTGGCTGTCCAGGCGCACCGCTAAGAAGGGGCTGGAGCTGGGATTTGAACCCAGGCAGACCTCAGAAGCTTGGTCTTTAACCATAATGCTGCCGGTTAATAGGAAATGCCTTCTGGGGCTAAGTAAAGGGCAGGTGGGAAGTCATTCCTTCATTCATTCTTTCAGTGTTTATCAAGCATCTGCTAAGTGGTAGGTGCTGTGGTAGGTGCTGTGGATGTAAGTGGCGATCAGGACAGCCAACGTCTCTCAAGGCGGGGATGTTCTAGTGAGTGAGACTGGCAGGAAACCAGCAGAGGGAATTTCAGGGAGTACTAAGCACTACAAAGCAAGCCAGCTAGGGCCTGGTGCTATGTGGAATGAGTCAGGGGCGCACCTCTTAAGGTGTTTGGTGAATGTGGTTTTCGAAGGACCAGACCCTAGGGGTGCCTGGGTGGCTCAGTGGGTTAAGCTTCCAACTTTGGCTCAGGTCATGATCTCAAGGTACATGAGTTCAAGACCCGCATTGGGCTCCGTGTTGACAGCTCAGAGCCTGGAGCCTGCTTCGGATTCTGTTGTCTCCCTCTCTCTCTGCCCCTCCCCAGCTTGCACTCTCTCTCTCTCTCTCTCTCTCCCCCCAAAATAAGTAAACATTAAGAAGAGAGAGAGAAGGACCTAAAGAATCTGGGGGAAGGTGATGGGCTGTAGTGAGCTGATGAACGCTCAACCCACATAATGGATTTACCCTTTCATTGTCTTAAACAAGGATTAGAGATTTAATCTTGGGCATGGGGACAGAGGAGGGAAGGGAACGTCCCTTTGCAGACTCCGAGAGACCAGGCAGGCCATGGATCACACTCCTTCCCTCCATCTAGACCATGGACGGAAGGCCGGGTGCCAGGGATCTGGTCTGTCAGTTGTGCTTGGGGGAGGGGCCAGAACAGCTTGCCCTGACTTTTCATAAGCAGCTCAGCCCAAAGCATCCTGCTGTTCTTGAGCTCAGAGAGCTTCTTGGGGGTTCAACGTGTATAGGCCCCTCCCCTATAACCAGGGCCCTCTCTGGCCTGAGGCGTGACTGCCCCACAGTCCTGTCTGGACAACCTCAAGCGGAGAGTGTCCTTGCAGGCTAGCTGGAATCGTGCCCTCTGTGCTGAGGCTGAAACTCCAGAGTGACCCTCAGGCTCTCCTCTTGCCGTGGGGTAGACTCTCCTTGCTCCAGAGGCCCAACGTGCCTGCGTGTTTCAAGCTGCCTTGACGTGCTCTCGTGTTTGATACAGGCTGAAATGTGTAAATACCCATTGTGTGTAAGTCCTCTCAGGAAATCTGGGAGCTGCGGGAGCTTCCTCCATTTCAGCTTTGAGGATGAAGAAAAGGGGATCTCCTTTTGGTGTTCCTGAGGCCACCAGCTGTCCAGCTTTTAACTGGAAGGTTGTCCTAGGCAAACCATAATGGTGTGTCCCTCAGCTCAGGGTGGCCGTGGCTACCCCTCCATGCCTTCTTGCTTTGGGTGACATGGAGCGCCATGATGGGAGGCTTGTTTCTACCTCGTCAGGCTGCATGGGGCTCATGTGCGCCCCCCCTTCCCCCCCACCCCAGTAGCACTAGAAAGCCCAGGGACCCCTGGGATGAGGGCTGCTTCTGCCTGGGGCAGACAGGGAACCAGAGGCTCAGAGATGTGGAGGAGCCCCTGCCTCGTTCTCAACTGGAGACCCCCATCTCCTGGCACCTAAAACAATGAGGGCAGTGCCCAGCCCGAGTGAGTCAGGACCACACATAGACCAGGAACAGGGTGCGCCTTGCAGGAAGGAGGTGGGCCTGGGCCTTAGAACTGATCAAAAGAAGCTGGAAAGCCCTATTTTTTGTGGGTTTTGAAAGTGTTACACAGGCTCAGAGAAAACATTGAGGCTGGCATCCGGCCCACAGGAGCCAGGAGATTTCAACTCCTGGCCTGTGAACTTTTGCTGGAGCAGGGGATTCCCATCCACCTCTTCGGCACGGGGTAGGGACCTCCCCCTGAGCTCTGGTTTTGGAAACGTGGTTGGAGTCTGATTTAAGGACGCAGGTGGAAAAATGATGGGCCGAGACGGTGTTCTGGAGAATCAGGAAGATTTGGGAGCACACAGTTTAGCGTTTTCAATGGATTCAGTGAAAGAAGACATGGAAAGGGACCCAGTACAGAGGAAGAGCTCAATAGTCAGAGGATGTGCGATTGTGGAGGGGAGTAGTGCCCTCCACTCCTTCACAGCTGCTCGGAAGGTCACCTTACACGAAGGGCTTAACTGGTCACCCCTTGAATATGTACAACCTCCACCTCCACTCTGGCGCTTTCCGTCTGCTTCTCTGATCTGGTTTCTCCATACTCCTTATCACCATCTGATATGCAGTATATTTAAGTTTTTTATTTGTCTTTCGTTCCCAGTGAGGATCTGAGCTCTGTCAGAGCAGGGATTTACATCTGCTCTCTGTAGCAGGGGTTCTCAAACTTGTCAGTTGTAGGGTCTCTCCGCTCTCAAATACTTCAGAGAACTTCGCTTTTCTAACTAGCAAACAGAGAAGCTTAAAAAATATTTAAAATGACAATAACCACTTCGTTATAGGCTAATATAAATAACATGCTTTTTGTGGAAAAAGAACCATATTTTCCAAACCCAAACAAAAACCTTTAATGAAAAGTGTGGCACTGCTTTAGTTTTATATTTTTGCGCATCTCTTTCAAATCTGCCTGAGCAGAAGCAGCTGGCCTCTCAAAGTGGCTGCTGCGTTCAGTCAGCTAAGACAGCCCAGGCTCTGGAAAACTTCCTGGCACACGCATGAGAGATTGAGTGAAAAAGGCAAATAACACCTTAGTAGTATTATGATGATAACTTTGACCTCAAGGACACCCCCCTCCCCGCCCAAAAAGATTTGGGTGAACCCTGGGGTCTATCGATCCCACTTTGAGGACTGCCATTCTCTGGTACCCCAGTTGCCTCAGGTATGCCCAGAACATGGGGTACATTCGGTAATTACGTGTTGAATATTGAATGAATGTCTCAAGTGTCTGTTTGAAGACAGCCATGTGCTCGGAATTCTGGGACAGACACCAGGTGCTAAGGGAGGTGGGCGTGAAGAGGGAAGGGGTTCCTTTCCAGGTCCTGGCTAAGGCCCCATGTCAAGCCCTGGAGACTCAGTAGTGGTTGAGACAGGCCGGGATCTGCCTGCATGGAGCCCGCATTCCTGTGGGCGTGGGGCACGGAGGGCCAGCCCCTGAGGTGGCCGGTAACACCTCAGCAGTCAGGTGGGGGTTACGCTTGCAGGCTGGAATGGCCCTGTGAGCATCTAGGACCCCGATGTCAGGCAGGTGTGGGCCCAGTGTCTTGGGGGGCGGTGAGGAGGCCACTGTGTCTGCATTCTAGTGAGCAGAGGAGAACAGTGGGTGTGAGGCTGGTGTGGTAGCCAGTGGCCAGATCTTGCCAGGGGCCTTGTGGGCTGGGTAGGGCGTTTGGAGGGGCGTAGGAGGACCTCGGCAACAGGGTTGCCTACAGGCATGAGGCCTTTTGATAAAGGAAGAGGCCACAACTTTCATTACTTCGGCAGTGGACTGATGCCCGGTGGGTCCCAGGCGGTGCAGACTGGGGCAACACACTTCATACCTTCAGGGTCCACATGGGGAAGGGCAGTGGGTGCATTAGTCAAATCGGGAGGAGCCAGAGCTCCCAGGGCTGGTGGGGGTGGGGTGGGGTCCTCCGGGAGTCGCCTTTGGTCCCACCCTACCCCACACAGGTGAATGGCTGAAGGGGTTTTAACTAATTAGGGCCCCAGGAGTAGAGAGGAAACCGGATGTGCTGAAAGACTTTCATTACTGCCGTAATTGACAGGCTCCTGGCCCGCCTGAGCGTCCCAAGCCCTGGGCCTGACCTGGAATGTGGGGCTGGCGACTCGGGAACTAGGGGTGGCCCGAGTCTCTCCCATAGCCGCTCGTTCCCAGGCCTGGGCGGCTCCCGATTCCCAGAATCTGGCCTTTGCATCTGCCTCGCCACCCCAGACCCCTGCCCCTGGGTCTACCCCAGGCTCTGCGGTGGTTCATGTCAGAGGAGTCCTCTTGGCTCTGAGAGGTGGTGAGAGGATGGCTCAAAATCTGCAGCCCTCTGGATCCAGCTCCACTGCCGAGGACTCTTACGACTTGGGTCGGATTAGGTAACCTCGCCGGACCTCTTTTCTCATCTACAGAACAGGAAAGGTAACAGGACCCACCTCACAGACTAGTTGAAATACCCTATGTTAAGTAAGTAGTTACAACAGAGTCTAAAAAGTAGCACACCCTTGGTACGAATCATTTAATGTTCCCTTGGTCGCCCAGTAGCCCTGCTCTCTTGCCCTCTTCCCGACATGCTCCCGGGGAGGCCCCGATGTCCTCCCCCGGGGCGTCCTCACCCGTCTCCTGTTGCAGATGCCGACCTGACCTTTGACCAGACGGGCTGGGGGGACAGCGGTGTGTATTACTGCTCCGTGGTCTCAGCTCAGGACCTCCAGGGGAACAACGAGGCCTACGCAGAGCTCATCGTCCTGGGTGAGTGGGCTTGGCCCCCGTGGGCCTGGGAAGGGGGTGGAAGTGGGACGGGGGCCCCTTCTTCAGCCACTTGTGTATGTCTGCCGTCTGCCCTCTGCCCTGCAGCTTGCTCTCTGGACTCTATCGCCTGCTTCGCTCTCCCCTCATGGCACCACCAGTCACTGGGGCTTCTCTCTGCCCTGCACCCCAGGCAGGGACCCCTCCCCTCAACAACTCAGATAAGCCAGAGCCACACTGACAGTGGAGAGCACTGGGGATTCTACCCCTTCCTGGTCTCCTTTTTAAAAAAATCTTGAGACTCTCAGAGTTAATCGGTGGTGAGTGAGGAGGAAAGGTGGTATGTCTAAGGGAGGGAAGGCTGGAGCCACCTGCTGCCATGTGTGGAAGGGACGCTGCCATTAGCCAGGTGCTGTGTTACCGGCCAACACATATAGTCGTGTGACACGTGCTATATGTGAGGCCTGTGCTGTACGTGTGGTGCTGCTGGGCTGGCCGTTGCCATCATCACACGCGTGATGCAAGGAAACTCATGTGTGAGTGAGCACACACATGATGGGGGACATGCTCCAGGGTGTCCGGATCACAGCAGAGCTCACGTGTAGGTGACCAGAGAATGCTGTCCTTTGGTCAGATGCACATTCTACGTCAGCATTTCCCAAAATGTAGTGTCAGGACCCGCTTAACGCCTTAAATAACTATCGAGGATCTCGAAGAGGTGCTGTAGACGTTTCTGTGGATTGTTGCAAATTGAAAGCAGGAAGTACATGAGGCACGTGAGCACCCGATCCATTGTTATCGGAGCGATGAGGTCGCCATGCGGCACGGAGCCTCTGGAAAACCCCCGTGCACCTGCGAGACAGGGCGTGTGAACGATGGCGTGGTGTCATTCTGAGAGGACTTTCAGCCTCGCGGACAGGACCACACTTTGGGAACCACTGGCTTGCGTGCTAGAACCATCTTGGGTGGGCAGGTGGCATGGAGTACATGGGCTCCTCTGGGGGGAGGCTTGTTGACCTAGAGCTGGAGTGTGGGTACCCCGGCGATACGACGCTTGTGGGGCACAGGGCAGCCAGCGGCACTAGCGGGCCATGGAATGTGCATATGGGACAGACCGCGTGCAGTGAGATTGAACTTGAGGCCACACTACGACTTTGATGGGCTGTTGGCACCTCTGCCTTCATGGGCCTGTAAGAGCTCTGTATTAAAAATACATGTTTTATGATTGCATTGCTGTAAATTCATTACTATATATTCAGTGTTACTGTATTTTTTTTCTTCTAGTTTAAAATAAAACTAAAACATTTTCATGGGCCCTAGGGCACTGTGCCACCTCTGCCTGATGGACCAGGACTGTCCCTATCACATGACATGGAGCCCTTTGGGGCGATAGGACCCGTGTATGTGGGAAAGGTGGAGTGCCCCTGTGGAGGTGGAAGCTTCAGAACCACGGGATATGTTCTGGAACCCTTTGGGGCAACAGAATTCCCCAGGGCATGAGAGAGTGGGTAAATTCTGTGGTGGAAGCCTTCTGGAAAACAGCACTCACGTGGTGGGGGGCACGCGCCAGGAACTGTGTGCCAGGACCCTGCTAGGCCCCCAGCCCCTCTGCTTTAGGACACCTTCACCCTGATGAGCCTAGAGCGTGGCTTCAGGGTAGGGGCAGGCTGGGCTGGCCCCTGCCAGCATAATCTGTCTTTCTTTTGTCCCTCCAGGCAGGACCTCGGGGGTGGCAGAGCTCTTACCTGGTTTTCAGGCGGGGCCCATGGAAGGTACGGGGTGGCGTCCCCCCCGACACCACTTAATGATGCTAAGTATTTTCCCTCACCCTAAACACCACTCTCTGTGGACCCCCACTAACCTCACCTGACTCCAGCTCCATGGCATCTAGTGACCCGGCTCTGGGATTCGGGGTGGGCTGGGCTGGCTGAGCAGGGGCCTGGGGTGTAGGCAGGGGGCTCCTGGTGACTGGTGCCTGCGGTACTCTCCTAGAGATGAGGGTCTGGGCAGCTGGCTCTCTGTCTCTTCTCTGAGGCTCCATCCTGTCCTTCCTCCAGCCAGGTCACCCTTCATTTTCTGCCTTGCCAGATGAGCCCAGTGCCAGTTCCCTAAATTGAGGACTGGCCTGGGTCACAGAGGGTGGGCGTCCCTCAGCTGCTGCGCCCCGGCGTCTGGCTTGGAGAATCCAGCAGGGGAGCATCGCCCCACCCGCGACTCTGTACTGCCCTGCTGCGCCTGTGGCCCCGTGGCCCCCCAGGCCTCCTGCCCATGGCCTTTTCTCCTCTCTCCGCAGACTGGCTGTTCGTGGTCGTGGTCTGCCTGGCTGCCTTCCTTGTCTTCCTCCTGCTGGGCATCTGCTGGTGTCAGTGCTGCCCCCACACGTGCTGCTGTTACGTCAGGTGCCCCTGCTGCCCAGAGAAGTGCTGCTGCCCGGAGGCCCGTAAGTGCCCCTCACACGCCCGCCCCTGCAGGCCTCTCTCCTGGGCTCCAGGGGAGGAGGTAGCCCGGGACAGTGTCATTGGACAGTGTCACTGTTCTGGAGGGTCAGAACAATCTGGGGCAAAGTGGGCCACGGAGGGTCTGCTGTCCTTGATGCTCATTTGACCTACTTCAGCTTTTTATTCACTTCAGATTTTCACTGACTTGGGAGTTGTTTTGAAAGCACATGGTTAAAAAAAAATTTCAAATAGTGCAAAACGCCATTCTCAACAAAATCTGAAATGAAAAAAGACACTGGACGAGGTTTACGGCACGCTATAATTTACAGTTTTAAAAGCCCACGTCCACACCGGCACTCTGGGACTTAGGCGGGTGCTGTGTTTGAGGCCAGCTCTAGAACATCAGAGTAGGTGTGGCTGCAGACGGAAGGGGGAAGAGCAGACAAAACCGGGAAGGGGGAAGCCAAGAGGGTGAGTCTCCCTCTTGCCACTGGCCCATCTCCCCTCCTCAGAGACATGAGTGCTGCCAGTTCCTCCCAGAGTGTCCGGGTACCTCCCTGCACAGGTGGAGGGGTAAGGCCTGGCCAGACATGTCACCTGCTTGGAAGCCTAATGAGCAACCTCTCCTTGTGTGTCTGGTACTTGGCGCAGGGCTCAGCCTACAGAAAATGTTCCTTACCCACTAGCTGTTGGACATGTTGCTGTCAGCACTGGTAATGACCAAGGGCCAGGAAGCACCTTGGAGCCCTGGCCGGGACACCATGTGACCTCACACAAGCAGCACTCCCTCTCCCAGCTCGTTTCCTTCTTTGCAAGGTCCCCGCATAAGGCATTTGAACACGAAGGGAAGACTGCGTGTGAGCGCCCAGGACAGGGCTGTGGCTCAGTCCGTACTGGCTACTTTTAGGACCTTGAACTCAGCAGTGAGCAACCCGGTACCTCAAAGGCTGCCCAGAGGAAAATCCGCTGCTCTCTGGAGGCTGATGCTGGCCAACCTGTTCCTCTTGTCATTTTTAGTTGAGAGCTTCGTGCTCAGGCAGGAGATTAGTTCACATGACAGGTGAGGAGAGACCCTCCCCCCAGGGGCTGCACCCAGGTTTGCAGTTACCCCACTAACCGAGGCTGGGGCCAGGATGGCGTGTCCCCAGGCCACGTTTCCTCCATCCTGAGACCCTGACACCTCTAACAGAGGACCCGGGTTGTGGGCCAGGTCCACAGCTCCCAGCCAGTTAGGAAATTGATCCAGTTCCCACGGTTAAGTAGGAAATTGCCAGATCACCTGACCTACCGAGGGGCTTCTCCTGGGGTTGCTGAGTGCTGAGCCTTCTGTTCCAAACTGAAGAGGAGGAAGCTTTCTGCGCCTCCCATTTCCCCATCCCAATCCCAGGAAGGAAGCAGCCTGCTCGGGCCGGTGACTTTGACACAAGAGGAACCCCTGGAACCCAGCCTCTTGCCTGGGGAGGAAGGCGGCAAGGAGGATGTGCCCTTGAGCTGTCCAGCCTCGAATCAGGCGGGGGCAGGGTAGGAGTGGGTGGGGCCCTCGGCCTGGCAACTAGAGGAGGTGCTTTGCTACTTGGCAGGGGGGACAAGTGAGCTCCAAGGCTCCCATGCTTCTGCCTCAGGCGGATTCCCACTGCACCTGGGCCTGGAGAAGCTGGCCTCCCCAGCCATGCGAGGGGAGTGGGCATGGGATTCCCCCCAGATGATGCATTTTCTGGAAGGGAATACTTGAATCCAGCTAGAGGGTCCAGCCGGTGGACTTCACCTATAGGGGCTTCTTCATGCCCTACTGCTCTTGAAGGACACAGGCCGCAGGTGGCCCCGTCTGCTGATATGGTGGCTAGAGAGCTGGGGTTTTATGTAAAACCTTGTCAGATGGTGGCAAACCATCATGTAGTCAAACGCACTGGCTTGCCAGATTGGAGTCATGGGCTGCCAGTGCACACCCCCTGCCCAAAACCTGGGTCAGGAAATACAAAGGTGGCGTCGATTCAATGAAGATGATGTCCTGAGTCTCGGGGACCCTGTAGAAACCAATCCAAGTGCCTAGGGAAGCCCCACGGCTGGAGGATTGGGAAGAAGGTCCAGGCATGTGTTCCTGCAGACCTTCTAACACAGCAAAGGGCAGCATGGGTCCTGGCTACCTTCTCCTATTGTGTGTCCTCCCTAGTGTATGCTGCTGGCAAAGCCGCCACCTCAGGCGTCCCAAGCATCTACGCCCCCAGCACCTATGCTCACCTCTCCCCTGCCAAGTCTCCACCCCCACCAGCCATGATTCCCATGGGCCCCATCTACAATGGGTACCCCGGAGACTTCGACAGAAACAGCTCAGGTGAGGCCTGGGGGAGCGGGGAGCAGCTGGGCAGGGGGTAGGCTGGCCATTTGGGTCCTAAGGGGTCTGGGGCTGGAAGAAGAGGGGATTAGAGGCAGGGGAGAGGAGGCTGGGTATGGGTTGCTCCAGGTGGACAGCCACTGACCATCATCTCCCTTAGTTGGCGGCCACAGCTCCCAGGTACCCCTGCTTCGTGACACAGACAGCAGTGTGACCTCTGGTAAGAACCCCTGTTAGAAGACTGGACGTGCCTTGAGGGGAGGGAGGTGGGTCCGCATCTGTTCTCCTAAACCGACGGCCTCCATCCCCTGTCCTTAGAAGTCCGCAGTGGCTACAGAATTCAGGCCAGCCAGCAGGACGACTCCATGCGGGTCCTGTACTACATGGAAAAAGAGCTGGCTAACTTTGACCCTTCTCGACCTGGTGCCCCCAATGGCCGCGTAGAGCGGGGTGAGTGGGAGCCTTGGGGTTTGAGGGGTTCCTGAGTGGGGAGGGAGAACCATGACACTGCCCTATGCATGCTTGTGGCAAATCCTGGGCATAGTCCCTCCTTCCCTACCACAGCCACAGTGAGAAGTGTACAGGACCATTCATGTCAACATTTAAAAGATGAGAAGTCTAGGGCCCCCTAGAAAGTGTATGGGCCAAGTGGGTGACGCTGCTGGAGTTCTGACCTCCCAGCAGTCAGTGACACTTCCCTTTTGCTACAGCCATGAGTGAAGTCACCTCCCTCCACGAGGATGACTGGAGATCCCGGCCATCCCGAGGTACTGCCCTTACCCCAATCCAGGATGAGGAATGGGGTTACCACTCCCCTCGGAGTCCCAGGCGGTGGGAGCAAGAGGCCCCCGTGGAGCGTCCAGGGAGTGGCTGGGGGGCTGGGCGGCCCCGTGCTCGATCTGTGGATGCTCTGGATGACCTCACCCGGCCAAGCTCTGCTGAATCTGGGAGGAGGTCTCCCCCAAGTAGGGGGAGGAGAGGCCAAGCCCATGGACGTCCCAGAAGCCGAAGCCGGGATGACCTCTATGACCAGGATGACCCAAGGGAATTTCCACACTCCCGAGATCCCCGCTACGATGACTTCAGGTCTAGAGACCGCCCTCATGCTGACCCGAGGGCCCGCTACCACCGCTCCCGGGACCCTCGGGAAGACAGCTCCAGGTCTGGGGACCCCCAATATGATGGGAGGCTATTAGAAGAGGCCTTGAGGAAAAAGGGGCCAGCTGAGAGGAGGAGACCTTACAGGGAGGAAGAGGAGGAGGCCTACTACCCTCCAGCGCCTCCCCCTTACTCTGAGACGGACTCCCAGGCCTCGCGGGAGCGGAGGCTTAAGAAGGTAAGTGAACGGCCCTCCCTGGCTTGAAGATCCTTCCTGGATCCTCTCTTCCTGTCGTTGCCAGCTCACACCCTCTTATTTTCTCCCTTGCAGAACTTGGCCCTGAGTCGGGAAAGTTTAATCGTCTGATCTCACGTTTTGTATGTACCTTTTGTACTTTTTTTTTTTTTTAATTTGAGAGACTACTGATTATCTTG
Organism: Hyaena hyaena; assembly: GCF_003009895.1. Taxonomy (NCBI): domain Eukaryota; kingdom Metazoa; phylum Chordata; class Mammalia; order Carnivora; family Hyaenidae; genus Hyaena; species Hyaena hyaena. The sequence continues at coordinate 18,114 of NW_024080976.1, forward strand.
CCCGCCTAAGTCTAATAAAACTTATGATCACAAGGCCTGTGTCTAGAGGGAAGTGTTTGTTTTCCTGCACGAGTGGGGTAGCCAGGGAAGCTGCTGTGGCTGAGTGTGCGTGTGCATGCCTGCGAGTCTGCAAAAGGCTGTGTCCGCTCTTCTCCCAGGACTTGCATCCTGGGCCAGGAGGAAAGCACCGGCTTTGCTTTCCTCCCCAGGCCAGGAGTACGTGCCCCACGCAGACTCCGCCCGGCCCTACGTGCGCGCCCGGGCCCCGCCCAGACGTGCGCATGCGCCCCAGTCCCCCGCCTTCGCGCATCTCAGCTAGGCCGCCGGGAGCGCGCGCGCGCGCGCGCTCCTCTCCCCTTCAACCCCGTTCACCACCCCCCCCACCAACTCCGACCTACTTTACTTCTCCAAACCCCGCAGCCTGCCTCGTCCCCGGCGATCAGAGCCCCTCTTCCGGGTCCCCTGGCGTTCCATCTGGGCCCGCGTTCCACCGGGCAGCCCGTCGGCGGGTGCCAGGTGGCCGCGGAGGCGGCGACGGCGACCTCGCGCCCCGCCGAGACCCGGGCCCGCGCGCGCCCGCCCGCCATCCGAGACACACAGCGCGCGCGCTCCCCGGGGGCTGCCCTCCCCCCGCGCGCGTCGGCCCCGGGCTCGCGCCGCCGCCGCCGCTGCCGCCGCCGCCGCGCGCGCGCAGCTCAAGTAAAGGAGGAAAAAAAGGGGGGAAAAATAGAAAGCAGCGGCTGCTGCAGCAGCGATCCGCCGCCGGACTGGGCCAGGCCGTGCGGCGGACGCGCGAGCCGGCGATCCAGGGGAGAGGCGGCAGCCATCCAGGGCGGGCCGGGTTAAAAAAAAAGTCGCGGCGGCGGCGGCTGCTCAGGGAAGGAGGCCCGAGGGCCGCGTGCAGCGGGCGGGGGGCGGCAGCGCTGCGTCCCGGAGCCGGGAGCCGCCGGGAGCCGGAGGGCGGGCGGGCGGAGGCGGCGGCGGCGGCTGCAGGAGCAGCGGCGGCGGCGGCGGCGGCGGCATCTCCTCCTCACATGACCCCACTGTTTGTCCCCGTGATCAGCGCGAGCGGCTCCCGTGTCTCCTCCGTCCCCTCCTGCCGCGCGGCGTGAGCGCCGGGCTCGGGGCCCCCCCGGCCGCCCGCCCCCTCCCCTCCCTCCCCTCCCCTCCCCCCCCCCGGGCCCCGCGCCCCCCCCGCCCCCACCCCCCCCATGGACATGCTGGACCCGGGTCTGGATCCCGCTGCCTCGGCCACCGCTGCTGCCGCCGCCAGGTAAGAATGCCGGACCGGTCCGTGCCCCCGCTCGCCCCGGTCCCGGCCTTACGGCCTGGCGGCCGGGCCGCCATGATCCCGAGCGGCCGCCGGGCCGAGCTCAAAATGGAGGCCGCGAGGGAGGGGGGCCCCGCGCGAATACCCTCGGCCCCGGGTCCTAGCGGCATCCCAGCTCCAGACCCGGCTGGGCGGGACGGGGGCCGTGCACCTGGGCGAAGGGGCGGGGGCGGCCCTGACCCCCTCTCCTTCCCGTCCGCCCCGCAGTCACGACAAGGGACCCGAGGCAGACGAGGGCGTCGAGCTGCAGGAAGGTGAGTACTCGAGGGGTCCACCGGGTCTGCGGCCTGCGCCCGTGGAGGGGACTGGGGGCGCCTAGGCCGCGTGACCGCTGACCAACCCCCCCCCCCCCCCAACCGCAGGCGGGGACGGCCCTGGGGCGGAGGAGCAGACGGCGGTGGCCATCGCCAGCGTCCAGCAGGCGGCGTTTGGCGACCACAACATCCAGTACCAGTTCCGCACAGAGAATAATGGAGGACAGGTGAGGCTCCGAGCCGGGAGCCCGCGGGCAAGTGGAGTGCTGAGCAGAGGGTCGAGCAGACGGGCTGGGAGGGGCTCGGTCCTGGCCCCTGCCGGGACCCCAGAACCGATCTCGCTGCTCTGCTGCCCCCTGCAGGTGACGTACCGCGTAGTCCAGGTGACTGATGGTCAGCTGGATGGCCAGGGCGACACGGCCGGCGCCGTCAGTGTTGTGTCTACGGCTGCCTTCGCGGGGGGGCAGCAGGCTGTGACCCAGGTGGGTGTGGATGGGGCAGCCCAGCGTCCTGGCCCCACTGCTGCATCTGTGCCCCCGGGTCCCGCAGCGCCCTTCCCACTGGTAGGTGCCCACAATCCCTGGGGGGATGGAGAGGGGACACTGACTCTTGGGGATCCCCAGGGGGTGGAGCACAGATGCTGCCTTTAGATTGTCAGGCTGTGTGGGTCAAATCCCTGTTCTGCAAGGTGAAACTTGGGTCAGGAGCTTTGAAACGTCCTTTTTTCTTTCTGTAAAATGGGGATGAGGGTAACAGGAACGCCTCCTAGAGGTGAAAATGGATCGACCCATCAGGTGATCACTGAGTACCTGCTGAGTTCTGGGGCTAGGACACAGGGCAGAGTGGCAGCAGAGAGGGGGTTTCCTGTTCTCAGAGGATGCAGTGAATGTCAGACCCGGCAACACGGGAGCGGGTGGGGGAACAGAGATGGCTAAGGGTGGCCTCTGTGTCCTCCTACTCCCCAGGCCGTAATCCAAAATCCCTTCAGCAATGGCGGCAGCCCTGCAGCCGAGGCTGTCAGTGGGGAGGCCCGCTTTGCCTATTTCCCAGCATCCAGTGTGGGAGACACCACAGCTGTGTCCGTACAGACCACAGACCAGAGCTTGCAGGCCGGAGGTAAAGGGAGGAAGGGGCCAGGGCGGAAGGCAGGGGAGGCAGCAGGCCTAGCAGGGAGGGAAGCCCCCTCACCGGTTCTGACTGCCCTCCAGTGTTTGCACTAACCCCTGCTTTCGCTGCAGGCCAGTTCTACGTCATGATGACGCCCCAGGACGTGCTTCAGACAGGAACACAGAGGACGATTGCACCTCGGACACACCCCTACTCCCCGTATGTGCGGGAGGCCTGTTCCCAGGAACGGGGGACCCTGGGAGGACATGGTGTGAGGGGACCAGCGGAAGGGAAGGTTTTCTGGAATGGGAGCCAGGCAGTTGAGCACACAGCAAGCAGTCAGTGTGTTTTCTGGGTCTGTTTCTCCTTCTCGAGTATAAGTAAGGAAATGGTCATTTTTCTTTCTCTGCATAAGAGTTCATTTTGCACAGCTAATTCTCAAGGCTGATTCCTTAGTAGGTGTTTAGACATACAGTACCTGAGAGAATATGTGCCCATCTTTTTCCTTTTTTAGGAAAATTGACGGAACCAGAACACCACGGGATGAAAGAAGGAGGGCCCAGCACAACGAAGGTAAGGTCAGGGTGGTGTTTCTGGGCCTCACTGGCACAGCCAGGCCTGGTGCTTGTGTCACACAGATCAGCGACATGCCAAAAGTGCGCAAGAGGTGTTTGTTGATTGCTGGGAGAGTAGAAAAACAGGTAGAAGTTCATTGTCAGGATCAGATAGGCAGGAGGCGTGAATTGAAGCGTGTTTTGTCATCTTGACTAGTGATCTTGAGTTAACGGTCAACATCTGAAATGGCATATTTCACATTCACATACGGATTTCCTGCCTCTTTAAAAATCGCGTTGATTTGTTGCCTCTAGAAGTATCTTTCCGTTGGCAGCTGTCATTGAGCTCGAGTCCCTCATTCCCTCACTCCCCTGCCTACCTGACTTCTAGAAGATGTGCCTCTGGCTGGCCGAGGCCGGAGTGTCATGCCTTTGGTAAACACCAAAGCCCACCCTACAGTCGTTTTGGCCCTGGATGCTGTCCCCTAGTTCCCCACCCCAAGCCCTGCCCCCAGTGTGTAGCGCTGTTGCGGACATGGCTGCATGCAAGTAGGGTAGCATTTATGTGTGGACAGTCGTCTTAGCAAACATTTCCTGAAGGTGGATTCTGCTGGGCAGTGAGCACGCCCCCCACGCTGGGTCTGGAGCCCGGTCTGCAGCGTCAGGGAGGCAGAAAGGAGTTCAAGCTGGTTTCTTCCCCAGAGAGGTGGCCTTTGGGAGTGCCTGCCAGGCAGAGGGGGCGGGCACAGGCTGGGGGGCAGGCGGGGTGGGATGCGGTTGTGTCGGCGAGTGCTGGTTTGGTCATAGCCAAGGACCCTTGCCAAGTGCTTGGGGGGCGGGGTGGGGGACCAGGGAGGACTAAGGAAGGCCTCGAATGTCAGGCGAGGCCCTGAGAGTCCATACGGTGTTCAGCTGGGTTTGGGCCTTTGCACCTGCAATCAGAGCAGCTCCTTGAGCTTGGCACGTGTATGCCTGTGTTTTAGGCTCTCTGGTTCAGCGGATGACAGGACAGACGAGGCCCTGGCTCTCCGGGTGTGGGTTCTGGCGGGAGAGGCAGAAGTTACGCAGAGCTGCAGTGTGCTGCGAGGTAGCGTAGGCCACAGGAAGGAGCACGAAGCTGCACGGGAGGCTGGAGGGTAGCGGAGGCAGCGAGCTCCGTAGGCCTCTCAGAGGTGACGTTTGAGCAAAGGCCTGAACAGGCCAGCCTGTACCAATGCCGGGGCCAGAGCCAGAATAGACTCGGTGGGTTTGAGGAAGAGCAGGAGTCCAAGAAGGAAAGAGGAAGTTGGAGTTTCGGGAGGGCTGTCCGGGGCCGGGGCCACACGTGGGGCCTTGTAAGAGGCCCTCCCAGCACCGCTGCTCCCGGGTTCTTACTCCAGCCAGCAGAGCGGTTTGTGTATGGACGCTGGACGGCACGGGTGATGGGACCCCGGGGGCCAGGAGCATAGGAGATGTAGGCTTGGGGTGGGACAGGGCGTGAAGTAGGGGAGCGCGTCGGGGAGAAGATTCCAAGGCTGGGAATCGGGAGTTCCCAGTGGCATCAGGTTGGTTTGAAGGGAAGGGGCGAGTCTGAGCCTGGTTTGGGGTGCGGCGTGTCGGAGGCAGTCTACCCAGGCAGTACCCCGGCCCTGCTGCTTCCTGGCTGCGCGGCGTCAGGCTGCTTCTCGGTGTCTGCGCCTGTTCAGTGCCGTGGAGAACGCGGCTTGCACGGCTCCCCCAGACACTCGTGTTGAGGTCGGCCAGTACGGACACACGAGCGCCCCAGCAGCGCAGTGTGCCCCCTGGTAAGGCTGCAGCGGTGACTCGGGTACCATCCAGCCACCCTCCACCCCACTCGTCACTCTCTGCCTCTCGCTAGATTAGTCTGCCTGCAAAGTCTTGGATCTTTCTCGTCCTACAAAAAACCGTTTCTGTCATGACCTTGTCCTCCAGCTGTATCCTGCCCTCTGTCTCCTAACCTGCACAATATTTGACCCACCGTCTGCCCATCCTCTGTGTACCCTTGGCAGTCTGGCTCATTTCTTTACCAAAAGACGTCCATCTAAGGTCACTCATGGTGACCTCATTGCCAAATCCGCTGGCTTCCTTTCCTGTCTGTGCTGCAGGCATCTGACCCTGCCTGTTCCCCTTCTTCCGGGAATGTTCCCTTCTGCTCTACCCGCTCTGATTTCCCTGCACTCTTTGCTTTTCCTTCCCAGCCTGCTCCTCAGAGCGGAGCGTCCCAACAGCCCCGGGAAGCTTGTTAACGGTCGCGATCTCCAGGGCTGTTCTCTCAAGATTGTGAACGCGTGGGCCAGAGGGAGGCCCAGGAGTCTGTATTTCAACGGGTTAGCCAGGTGATTCTTCCCGTTGGGCAGGGTTGGGAAACTGCTTTGACCGATGGTTTCCCTTGGGGTCTGGCCCTTCTTTTGTTGGTCTCAGGAGAGCTGAAACATCAGGCCCAGGGATGGTCAGTATCCCCAAAGCCCTATCCCTGGTTGTAGGCGTTGATCGTGACTCGGACAAGGTGAGAACCGCTCCTCATGTCCTCCCGGGGCTCCCCCGCCCCATTCCCGACCCTGGCTGTGTGCCAGGCTGTCTCTATTCCATCCTTCTCTCTTGATCTCCAGACCCATAGTTTGAGCTGCCCATTCAGAATCTTCATTTCTGGATGTCCTAGAGACCCTTCATACTCAACTTGTCTGAAACAGAACCTGCCGCCTCCCCTCCCCACGGCTCTCGGGGAGCATTTCTCTTTCCACAGCGGCAGCTGGCACCCCTGTGATAATTACCCAGGCTGGAACCGGAGGCCAGGGTCACTGTCCGCTCTGCCCCTCTCCTTCCCTCACGTCTGCGAACCCTGAGATCCTGTGCCTAAGTGTGCTTCAAATCAGCTTCTCTTTTTTCCTCCCCCCCTCTTTTTCCACCGTTTCTTGGTACCACAGGAGCCTGTCTCCAGGCCCTACGGGACAGCGCGCCTGCAGGGCCTGCCCACTGTGGCCATGTCAGACTTTGGGTCCCCTGTTGCCAGGATTCTCCGAGGAGCCAGGAATCCAGATCTTTGTGTGAATTCTGATTTTTAAGTGCTGAGTGGGATTTGCTTTTTCTGTTTCATTAGTTCCTACTCTTAATGTAGTTAATTCATTCCATCCTACTTACTTTGGGTTTAATTTGCTTGGGGGCTTTTCCCTAGCCTTTTAAGATCACTTAATCCTTTATTTTTTCGTAGCACAGGCCTTTCTGGTTGCAAATTTCACTCCACTGCTGCTTCAGCTGCATCCCATTTGGATATATTGGTTTTCATTATTCAGTTTAAAATGCTTCTCTGTTTTTCTTCTTAATTTCCAGTCATTTGTGGGTTTTCTGGATATGTTTTTTTGTTGCTGATATTTAAAAAAAAATTTTAACTTTTATTCACTTTTGAGAGAGAGAGAAAGACACAGAATCCGAAGCAGGCTCTAGGCTCTGAGCTGGCAGCACAGAGCCCAATGCAGGGCTCGAACCCACAAACTATGAGATCATGATCTGAGCCAAAGTCTGACACTCAGCCAGACTGAGCCACCCAGGTGCCCCTAAGTTGCTGATTTTTAATTTAGTTCTGTTCTCATTAGAAACTTACTATATAACTTCAGCGTTCTGAAATGTGTTGAGCCACAGTTTATGGTCCTGAACGTGGTCTATCTTGGGACAGTGCCCATGTGCCCTTGAAGAGAGTGTGTATCTGCTGCTGTGTGGGTGTTCCCTCAAGGTCAGCAGGGTCAAGTTAGCTGACACTGCTCAGGTTTTCTATCCTGACTTTTTTGTCTGCTTGTTTTATCAGTTACTGAGAGCGGAACATTAACATCTCCAACCCTATCTGTGAATTTGTCCATTTCTTCCCCCAGTCCTGGCAGGTTTTGCTTCTGACTTGTTTTCAACGCTGTATGGATGTGACATCTGTGGAATGGATGTGGCCTTGGTCTTAGTGGTCTTCCACCATTTTAAATGTGCCAAGATGGTCTTCCTGAGCCACAGGTCTGACCATCTCACTCCCTGCTTGATGAAGGGGCCTAACACTCAAGGGCCTGGGCCCATAAACAGGGCATTCAAGGCCTTTATGACCTGGCCTTTTCCTACCACCCCAGCCCACCCTATCTGCCCTCCCCGCCAAGTATTGCCATGTCACCATTTCTGAATTTTTCACACCTGCCTGCCTGATGCCCCTCTCTTCAGAAGCTGGCCCAGATGCTTCCTGTCCAAGTCTTTTTCTGAAGGTCCACCATACCCCACCCCCAGGCGGAGATCATTGCCCCATGCTGGCATTCCCCAGGCCCTTGGTACAGTCTTCAATGCCAACACATCCATGGTGTCGGGACCACCCCCCCACCCTCCCCACCCCCCCCGTCACACACATCTCAGGGATGTTATGAGCGCCAGCAGGGCAGAGGCAGAGTCCACTGCAGACTGCCCTTGCAGGGTGCCATGCACACAGTAGGGCAAGCGGGAGGTTTTAAAGTAAATGCAAACTGGAAACTGTGCCTGGCTGCCTGTCTCTGCCTCTGGTGGCTGGAAGTGAGGAATCCACATGAGCACAGTGCCCAGGGTGGAGAACACCAGGCTGCGTGAGGGCAGAGAAGGAGAGGAGGAGCCAGCTGCTGAGTTCCTGCACGAATACCTCGGGAACGGAGTGCACTGCTGGGGGAGGGTGGGTGGTGCCGCCAGGCTTGGGCTGGACTCCAGGCTTTTCTGTGGTCTTCGGCCACAGAGTTCCCAGACTAGGACATGGCCCTCTCTGTGCGGAGGTTCATGGCTTTCCCTGGGACCCAGGTTCCTGAGCTCCCCCCAGAGCCAGGGTTGGGCAGAGTGCGGTACTGGGCTCGCGCTCAGCATGGTGTTGGGGAACGCTTGTGGAAAGACCGGAGAGCCAGCGAGGGGGAGAGGCCATGTAGTGGGATGTCCTCACTCAGGCCAGAGTAGGGAGCATTTGGAGGTGGGGAGAGACCAGTTGGCAATGAGCAAAGCCAAGAGCTGGCGTGGGATTTGCCTGTTGGTGGCCAGGCGTGTTCTTTGAGAGAACAGCAGGGTCAAGGGGAGGAACCAGCCTCAGAGGCTGTGAGGAGTAAGGGGCGAGATTCTGCCCCCCGCCCCTTTTTCAGTCTCCCCCAGACTCTTTCCTTAAACTCTCATCAGCACCACCCAGCCCGGAGAACATACTTCTTTGCCTTCCTCTCCAAGTCCCACCTACAGGCTTAGTCTCCTCAGCAAACACCGCCTGCTTTTGTCTGTCATCTGTCCTGGCGGGAGGGATGAGGGTGTGTGACAATTGTGGGTTGACTGAGGCTTTCTTGTGTGTCCACACAGTGCTCAGTATTGTGCTTGGAAGGTAAGGAAGATTCTGGCACAGCTTTGCTTCAGGAGGCCCTGAAGCAGGGTCTCAGGCTTCAGGGCAGGCCGACCCGAGGCCACGGTCCTAAGGCCATGGCGTGAGCAAGATGAGAAACCAGGGAGCAGGCAGGTGCCCCGTCTGAACGGGGTGGCTGCCACTCAAGTCAGCTGACAGCTTGGGTAGGTTGCCCAGTTTTATGGAGTAAAAAGCACAAATCTGAGAGTTTTCAAGTGAAACCTTCCATTGGCTTGCCAGCCTTGGCCTTTGAGGTGGGGTTCACATTGTGTGCAGGACCCTGAGAGCCACGCATGCCAGCCGGGGCAGCCTGGGACTTGCTGCCTGGGCTCTGGGGAAGGATTTTAGCCAGGGGTGAGACAGGGTCAGACTGGATTTAAAGATGAAGAGAAAACAAAATTACAGAGCCCAGCGCTCTAGGGAGTATGGAAAATCCAGTGCCCCCACTGTGGAGAACCAGCTAGGGGCACTAGGGTCCTGTGTAAAGGGGCTCCGGCCCATTCCTGCCTCCCAGGAACACAAGCCACATCTCCATTTCAGAAGATGCCAACTATTCCGTGAAATTTCTTAATTTAAATTTGGGCTCAGATTTTTAAAAATCTGCTGGGCAAGTAAACGAACCACCAGCCCCCAGCTGTCACTTCTGCCCTAAAAAGGGTGTGTGTGTGTGTATGTGTGTGTGTGGCCCTAGCGGGGGAGACTCTCACACTGGGGAAGCAGTGTGAAGCGGGGTACGGAAGCCAGGTGCCTGCGTTCGGATCGCGGCCCCAGGCCCGGTAACGTGAGCCTAGGGCGGTAAGCCCCCGGGTGCGCCGCAGGTCTGGGAGCACCTCCCTGGACGCTGCCATTGCTCTTACAGTGGAGCGGAGGCGGAGGGACAAGATCAACAACTGGATCGTCCAACTTTCAAAAATCATTCCAGATTGTAACGCAGACAACAGCAAAACGGGAGCGGTGAGTGCCCCCCGGCTCCCTGTCTCCGCACACCCCTTGGACCAGGCCCCCAGCCCCTCGGAGAAAGCCTGCCCGACGTGTCGTCGTCCCCCCCGTCCCCCCCCCCCCCCCCGCCTAGTGCACAGGCGCTGTCCCAGGGGAGGTGGTGGGCGGCGCTCACTGGCACTCTTGCCTGCCCCCACCCCCCCAGAGTAAAGGAGGGATCCTGTCAAAAGCCTGTGACTACATCCGGGAGCTGCGCCAGACCAACCAGCGCATGCAGGAGACCTTCAAGGAGGCTGAGAGGCTGCAGATGGACAATGAGCTCCTGAGGCAGCAGGTGAGGACCAGGGCGGGGCGGGGCGGGGCTGGGGGGACCCGGGTTGGGGGGTGCGGGGAGCCAGCGCCTGGCTCCTCGCACCCTGTCGTGTGTGCCAGATCGAGGAGCTGAAGAACGAGAACGCCGTGCTTCGCGCCCAGCTGCAGCAGCACAACCTGGAGATGGTGGGCGAGAGCACGCGGCAGTGACGCCCACCCCGCCGGGCCGCGGGGGGCTCCTCCGGCCCCGCCGCCCCTTCCCCAGCCCTTAGCACAGAGAGGGGCAAATGCCCCTCCCCCAGCTGCGTTTTTTTATAGTAGATTTTTAACAAAACGGGGAGAAATAATGCATTTCTGTGGATAAGCGCCCACCGCTCTCCTCAACTTGGGAAAGATCTCCTCCTCCCGGCCCCTTCTGTCTGTCTCCCTCCTCCCGGCCCCCAGGAGCCCCAGCACTTCTAGGGAACCTGCCTGGAGGCAAGAGGGAGGAAGACGGAGCCCTGCCATATCCCGCTGCCTCCTTGGTCTCCAGAGGTCCTGAGACAGGGTGCTTTTGGGAAGGAGGGGAGACTTTGGGGGGGGCTATCCCCGGGGCCTGGACCTAAGCAGGGAGGCCATGTCCCACCCCACCTCTTGTTTCTGGATCCCTGCTCCCCTTTGAGTGTGTGTGTGTTTTAATTTTCTTTATGGAAAAGTGGACAAAAAAAATAGAGAGAGAGAGGTATTTAACTGCAATAAACTGGCCCCATGTGGCCCCGCCTTGTCTGTTTGTGTATCTGTCCATCTTGGTCTGGGGAGGGAGCCTGGGGTCTGCAGAGCTCCGTGTCGTGTTCATGGCTGTGTGCCGGGTGCCAGCCCCTGCCGTCCTGTACCCCCTGGGACCCAGTCTGTTGGCTGGACGGTGGAGAAGTTACTGAATGGATATCCTCTTTGAGGCCCCAGGTGTGCATGTGTGGTGTGAAGGCAGGAGGCGCCGGGGTCAAGGACACATCCCATGTTTTTGGAGCAAGAGGCTGGGGTCTCTCCTCTCATCCGTTCTAAAAATAGAACTGGCTCCTGACCCTGCCCTTAAGGGTTGAAGCCCTCCCCTCTGCACCAGCCAATGGTGGGGCCTGGCCTTGAGCCCCCCACCCCCAGGAAGGGCAGATGGCCAGGAAGCCAGGCTTGGCCCGTCAGCCTGTCGCCTCACACTGTGGCTCTGGCGCCTGTACTGTGACCCCTGCCCCGGCTGATGACGAAACCTGGCCTGAGCGGAGATGCAGTGATGGCTGGCAGCGCTGGGGTACGCGGCCGGGTCTCCCTGTGGGTGGACGCGTGACCCTTGACTGCTTCGGCCCCTGGCCCCCAGCCCCCATGCAGCTCCCAGGACCTAGGCCTACCGGCCTGGTCACCTCGCTGAGCTCTCTGCCGGGTCCCATCCCCAGTGTTCCCACTCAGTCTTCCCTGTGGAGGCCCATCTCTCCCGCGCTGAGGCCGTCTCTGAGTGAGGGTGTGTGCAGCAGGAAGAGCCTCCCGTGGAGTAGGTTGGGGGGGCAGGGGACAGGTGGCAGGGAGCAGCTTCACATCCCAGACCGCACGCCCCCCCACTTCTGTGGTTCTGAGTGGGCCTTGGCAGCAGCCCAGGCCCGGAAGGGGCGTTCATTCCTTGGCAGCATCGTCTAAAGGCCCTCTCTGCAGTTGACCCTGAATGGTGCTAGAGTGAGGTGGGGAGGCGGCCCGGCTCAAGGCCTATGCACACCAGGATGGTTAGAGTGAGCAGGAGGGAGGCAGCCCCAGTCAGGCTGCCCGGGTTCATCTCCAGGGGCCTGCCGGAGGACCGGCTCTCGGGTTTGTAGTGTCAGCCACGGTCTGTGGTTTAGATCCTGCCACCATAGCTGGCTTCAAGGTGCCAGCGCGATGCCCCGCAGCAGACTTGGGATGAGACGTGCACCCTTAGCACCGTGGAGCCGGTGTGAGCCAGGACTAGCACGTCCCACTGTGGCCTCCTGTGCTTGTGGGGAAGCGGGAAGGCCTAATGGTGAGAGTATAGGCCCCAGAGTCCGGCTGCTCAGGCGGGCCTAGCTCTTGCCTCTGATCAGGTAAGCTAGGGCAGTGCCCCAGTCTCCCTTGTAGAGTGAAGAGAACCAGTCTTGGGGTGGGCGTGGGGCTCCTAGGAGGGAGTAGGTCTGGGAAGCCAGGCACCTGGGGCTGATGGCTAAGAAGGCAGCGAAGGCCCCGAAGTACAGAGTAGAGCCCAGTGTGGGGTAAGTGGGAGCTGTGGTGGGCGGGGGGGGAGGAGGTGGCACAGGCTGGACACAAAATGGACACAAAAGTGGGTCACATCGGCTGGCACACAGGATGCAGGCATCTGATGGCAGCCATTGCTGTCACTGCTGTCTTATGGTCCACAATTCACCAGGACATTCTGCAGATGCATTTCCCGATTCTCAAAAAACCACATGCCTGCTGGGGGGCTGGAGCCGACACAGAGTCCCACGTCTGGCCGCCCCAGCATTTCCCACTGGAGCCCGTGCACGCGGGAGGACCACCTGAAGTGTGGGAATTCTGCTGGACGCCCGAGGGGACCACAGTGACAGCCAGCCTCCCTGTGGTCGAGGATGTTGGGAAAGAAGGGAGATAAGAGGTCACCTTCCTCCTACTCGTCGAACGGTTCAACTTTGGGGGCAAAAGGGGGACGTTTCCGAGGTCAACAGGGTGATGCTGTGTCAGGGAAAGTGTCTCCCAGGTGGCTGGCTAGAGGCGTGGGTCTGTGGCCCCATCTGCCCCACCCCCTGGACACACCTCTGCTGGCTAAGGGTGACATAACACTGTTCCCTGTCACTCTGTTCCCGCTTATCTCCCGTCTTGTCGGCGCCACCACCTTCTTGGAAATGAGTTGGGACAAAGGGGAGGGGGCTTAGCACCCCCGCCTCCCCCAGAAGGGCCCATAAAAGCAGCTGAGCCGGGACCCCAGACACCACAGCAAGTCCTACACCCGACAGCAGGACAGCCAGCCAGACAACACGATGGCCCTGAGCACACAGGTCCAGGCCGCCTGCCTCCTGCTCCTCCTCCTGGCCAGCCTGGCCGGTGGCTCCGCTCTCCGGCGAGAGGTGAGAGCCCACAGGGCCTGGGACCACGGTGGCCAGGACAGGAGAGCCGGGCCCTGGGTGGAGGGAACTGCTGAGGGCAGCTGGAGACCCCTTGGCACCGGGCCGAGCTCAGGGCAGGGAACGGGGGTGGGGGGATGGATGGCTGCCTGAAGTACAGAGATAAGCGGCCCAAGGATCGGACTGGAGGCCCCGAACTAGTTCCACAGATACCGAGTGTCTGCTCCGTGTTAAGTCCTTTCCTAGTCAGTGGGGATCACGCAGCAAACAAGGTAGATGAGAAAAGAGTTTTGCTCTCATGGAGTTCATGTCCCAGCCGGGGAATTCGTCCGTCAACAATGAAAACAGAAATAGGATAACTGTTGAGTCAATGCTGAATAACAGAAAATGGTGATGGTAGTAGCCACAGGGGTGGGGGGTGAAGGGAGGACTTCCGACGGATCAGGGGCTGGAAATCGAGCCACAGTGGTTTGTGAGAAATGAAATTCGATCTGGGACTGGGTGGTCTGGACAAGAGGAAGGGGCAGTAAGCGAAGACCCAGGCAGGGGGCAGTCAGGTGTCCGAGGATCGGAGGCTGTAGTGAGTGGAGAGGATGCTGCTTGGAGATGAGACTGAGGGGCGGACTGTGCAAGTACTGACTTTCCTTCACGTGCGAGGGCAGCTCTGCAGGCTAGTTTTTTTTTTTTTTTTTTTTTTTGGTTTTTTTTGGAGAGCACTTGCGTGGGTGCTGGGGTGCCGGGGTGCTGGGGCGAGGGGAAGAGGGAGAGACTCTTGAACAGGCTCCACGCTTTTAATCTGACTGATAAGGCATGAGGAACAGAACGGACGGGGCAAGATGCAGGGAGACTTGTTACAGGCGGGGCTGGCACCCGGGGCCAGGGAGAGCCATGTCCCCAAGAAGAGAGAGGAGACAGATCTGGGATGTCTGCAGGAAGAACTGCCGGAGGGAAGGGGAGAAAAGACAGCAAGGCCACTCCTAGGTTACCGGCTGAGCCCCAGGACACTGACTACTTGGGGAGGAGCTTGTCTTTGGGGGCAAGTCTGAGAGCTCCATGTCCCCTACCATCTTCACCACTCATTCTGCTCTCGCAGACAGGACAGCTCACGGACCTCCAACCCCAGGACACAGTGGGAGCTGAGGCTGGCTTGACGGTGAGAGCACCTGCGAGTCCCTTCTGAGCCTCCCCATCCCTTCCCTGTGCCCGAGCTCTGCTCACTCTCCCTTCCTCCCCACAGCCCATGCTCCAGAGGCTAAGGAAGCGAGACACCCACTTCCCCATCTGCATGTTCTGCTGCAACTGCTGTAAAAACCAAAAGTGTGGGATGTGCTGCAAGACGTAGAGCCTCCCAAGCCTGCCCCCGGACCTCCCCTCCCCTCCGTATTTATTCCTGCTCCCTCCCCCCCGACTCTCAGTAAATGGACTTGGAATAAAATGACTGGTTCTGTCTGTTGTTTTCCATCCCAGAGTGTCTGTTGCCCTTTCTCCCCACCCAAGGCCAATGCCAGAGGCTTGTTCTGGCCCCTGTCTTGTAAGGGCCGGTGCTCCATGGGGTGTGCAGGGCTCATGTGAGCTGGGTTTGGCAAGGAGGCTTGGTGAAGGAAGTTTGTTCCCTGTTCCACCCCCACCCCCCCAGGAGGGGCTGGAAGTTAAGCCCAGTTGCCTCTCCTCGAACTCTTCTTGAAACGGGGGTAACAAGTTCAGATACCCCACAAGGGTTCCCAGAGCAAGGTCTGAGGACTCCTCACAAGGCTCCACACGGTGGAAACTACAAAACCGTCATTTGCCTTTTTCACCTCCCTTCCGTGACACGGGACAACCTCATCGCTCTGATGGTAATGGGTTATGCACTCGTGTGTCCTCTTGCTGTAACAGGGTCCCGGCCTCAATTTCGAATACATTGAGCAGGTATAGATACAACCCACATAAACACGAGTTGTTTTGGAGTCCTGGAAAATTTTGCAGAGTAGAAAGGAGTCCTGACACCAAAGAGTTCGAGAAAAAGCAATGACCTTCCAGACAGGCACAGTGAATGAGGGAGGAATGGTGGGTTTGTTTCAGAGGAGCACGTGGGAAGCTCTGTGATCTCAGTAAGGACACACGCACCTGACCCACTGGGAGAACACCCATCACCTCCATGAGGAGATAAGTTCCTTTCCATTGTTCTTGGGGCCATATCCCTCTCAATTTATCCCATTTCCCCACTTCTGATAGAAACAGAGAAATCCATTTTACTATCTTCTCAGCTCCTAAGAAAACATCGGCACTAGCATGGTGACAAGGGGCCTTGGCCGTTTGGCCCCAGTGTTTTGTATCCATAGGGAGGCCTGGGTATCCAAAGGGGGACCGGGAGATGGCAGTCGTGCCCAAAGGCGGGCCAAAGACGGCTAAAGCTTCTTTTCAAGAGAAGGCAGCTATGCTTATTTTTATGTGAAATTTCCTGATTTTTTAAAATATCAGCAACTGATTAAAGGGATTTTATTTGTTGTAATCCACACTTTCTGAGTCAAAGTAAACCCAGCCAGGGAGCCAGATCTGTCCTGGATACAGCTACTCTCTACCTTCTGCCTTGGAAGCCATGAAAGGCTCGTCCTCTGGGAGTTATTTTCCTGAATGGAGGCTGAAGAGTGGGGGGAGGAAGACGAGGCAGGCCGCTTGGTCTCCCATTAGCTGCGGTATCTCGCAGGCATCTTCTCTCCACTGAGACCCCGCCTCCTCATCTGAAAAAGGAGAAGTGTCTCTAGTATTCAGTTTATCGGGTGGTTTAGCTGCTTATGAGTTATGAGTTGAGCTGTGTCCACCCCTCACACTTAATTTCTTTTTAATATTTATTTATTTTTGAAAGAGAGAGACAGAGAGGCTTGCACAAGTAGGGGAGGGGCAGAGAGAGAAGGAGACACAGAATCTGAAGCAGGTTCAGGCTCTGAGCTATCAGCACAGAGCCCGACATGGGGCTTGAATCCACAAACTGTGAGATCATGACCTGAGCCAAAGTCGGATGCTTAATCGACTGAGCTACCCAGGTGCCCCCCACTACCCCCTACATTTAAATGTTGAAGTCCTAACTCCTAGGATTGTGACCTGACTTGGAAACAGGGTCTCTTTAGACATAATCAAGTTAAAATGAGGTCAGTAGGGTGGATCCTAATCCAATAGGGCTAGTGTCCTTATGAAAAGCAGGGATTTGGACACAGAGGCCTGTATACAGGAAGAACACCATGTGAACATGAAGACCGTCACCTAAGAGCCAGATCTATGAGCAGATCCTTCCCCCCAGCACTCAGAACTGAGCCTGCCAACATCTTGACGTCAGACTGCAGGCTCCAGCCCTGGGAGACAATCAATTTCTGTCTTTTGAGCCACCCGGTGTGTGGTACTCTGTCACAGCAGCCCTGACACACCTGCTGGGTTTGGAAGGCACAGCTGGATCAGAGTGGTGGCTCCCCCTTTAGACAGGCTCAGGCTCCCCAGCTCCCCATCCTCCTGCGGCCTGGGGACCCAGGATTGCAGATTTCAGCCTGGTTGCCAGTGCTCTCTGTGGATGAACTTGCCTGTGCATCCTACCCACCCCCGAGACAGCCTTTGGTTCACACCTAAAGAGGAGATGGACCCGCAAACTGCACAGATACATGCCCCCAGTGGGGTTGGTGTTGAGGCTGAAGGCTGTGACATATGAGTAGCCCAGAAGCTCAGTGTCCTCCTCCAGAGCCCAGGCACCAGGCCCCTCTCTTCTCTAGGACCCAGGCGTTCAAGCCCCACCCCACTCTCAATGGGCCTTTGTCCCTGTCTGGGAAAGGCACGGGCAGAGTCTGACATCATGAAGCTTGAGGTGGGGGTGGGACTCCCCCTCCCCCTCCATCCAGCTTTCTCTGACTCCACACGCCTGGGTCTGAGGGATTTCCCTGCCCCTCACCCTCCCCATCCTGGCCAAGTTCTCCCTTGGGAGAAAGGAGCCCCTGTCCCCCTCATTCCCCCAAAACTGCTTTGGCCTGAAGGAGGACAGAAGATGTGCCGGTGTGACTGGACAGCTCCTGGTCAAACCATTACTACTTAATCATGGCGCTACCAGCTCCCTCCACCCGCCTCTCCCCGTACAAGCACCCTGCAGAGGTCACGACCAAAGAGGATCGCTGTGGAATCTGGAATCTATACACAAAGGGTCCTCACCCAGCTCAAAGAGTAAACAGAGCCCTCGATAAGCCCCTCTCTGCCCCAGGCACTGTTCTAGGTGACAGACAGTGAACTGGACAGACAGGCAGAGACCCTGCTCTCCGGGAGCTCCCGTGCTGGTGTGGAAGGAGCATGCCCAGAGCGCAGTGGGCAAGGGTGCAGAGGGCTCTGGAAGGACAGGGCCATGTTTGAATGGAGGGGCTTGGCTTGGTGAGACGGGCAGGGCAGGCGTCCAGAGGAAGTGGCGTCCAAGCTGGGAGTGTACAGACCGCACAGGCTGTGGCCAGTGGCCGAGTGGGGAGCGGGATGAGGTAGGGGGACCTGTCCAGGAAGAAGGAACAAGTATGTGCAAAGGTCTCCAGGTAGAAGCGCCACTGGGTATTTGAGCGACACATTCATGCACCTGCTCTGGGGTTATAAAGCTCAACTCTGTGCCAGGAGCCACTCTACAAACAGGACAGACTGGGGATAAGCAGGCAAAGTCCTCCTTCTGGAGGCCAAGGTCTCATGAGAGAAGGCAGTCAATCCATACGGTCATTTGTGATGGCAAGAAGAGCCTGGAAAATAGACTAGGATGTGGGCACCAAAAGTGACCCTGGGAAGCGATTCAAGAGAGGGTGGAGGTGATGCTGAAGCCAAGAGCAGGCAGGTCCTGTCTGCCCCTGCTCACGCCCTGTGTGGCCTCTTGGGACTGAGGTTATACCTGCTCTTGCCACCGACCTCCCCTAGACACTGAGGACAAGGCCTTCTGTGTCTCGGCCTGAGACTTCTAGAGTTATTAGAAGGCCCGCCCAGGGACCCAGAGCTAGGGTGCTCAGTGATGGAGGAGGGGGGACAAGTGAGGCTGCTTCCTCCCATCCCCTCCAGGAAGGAGCGAGTAGAACCCAGGCGTCAGGCTGCCCAGTTCCAGCGGTGGTGACAAGGGCCCCTTTGTGCCCCCCTCCCTCGGGGGCAGGGAGGAGCTGGGCCCTGGAGGCAGGCGGCCCCTGGCACCCGGGGGGAGGGGACGGGCTGGCAAGTGGGGGGCTGGACCCTGGGAGACCAGGGGACTGTGAGCTGGGCCGGTGGAGCAGAGGGTGCAGAAGCAAGAGCATCCAAGTGAGTACCGCGGCCAAGAGGGGCCACCAATGAGGTGGAGGGCAGGGGACTGGGGCTGAGGGGGGCGGCAAGGGGCACCCGGAAGCATGCGTAAGGCCAGGTGCTCCGGGCCATGGATGGTCACCAGCAAGGGCAACCATTTTAGGATGGAGCGGGGTACTGCTCGGGAGTGCTTTGGGAAGGGGCTGGGACCACGGCAGGGACAGTGAAAGGGCTTAGGGAAGAAGCCACAGAGAAGAGGGACGAAGGGCCCTCCTCAGCATCCCCGCGGTGGGCGTTCTACGGGAAAGGCCGCCCTAGGGCTCCTGAGGTCGACGGAAGTGGTCTGGGGCAGGTGATCAGATACCTGCATCCTGCTGTCTGTGAGGGGGTGGGGGTGGGGCGCTGCGAGTGAGCAAGTTCTAGCGCCTGGTGCCACAGGCGTGCGTATGTGTGCACGTGCCCGCACACACACACCTCCCCTGGGTCAGCCTTGATCTACATCGGTGTTCCTCAACCTTGTTCTCGTTACACCCCACTAAGGAAAAGTTGCAGACCGTGTTTCCCACTCCCGCCACGGAATGTTATTACTGCAGATATACCGTATGTGTGTTAATGCACTGCGGCCCTTTCGAGACTTCAGACTGCATTGTAACTGCTAAGACTTTTCTGGCCCGCACCCCAGGAACCAGTTTTTACCCCCCATGAAAATCTGGTGGTCTACAAGCTTGTTTCACAAGTCAGCCTGGGTCCTGTGGCTGGCCCTCACCTGTGTCAATCTCCTGTGCCTTCCTGTCACAGGGGCGAGGGTGGCATCGGCCACGTGTCCATCAGGGTGTGTCTGTCCTTAGCTACACCCCAGTGTGTGTGTGGGTCAGTGTCCCTTTGTGAGCCTGGCCAGCAGGCAGGTCCATGCGTGCGCCTGAATGCCGTGCCCACGCCAGCCCAGGTGTGGGCCACGCAGCATGCTTCTGGGACTGTGTGTGTGTCAGCGCGTTCTACGGGAGCAGGGGTCTCAGTGCCTGTCTGCGGGTGCAGGGCTCTGACCAGTGTGCGCCCGAGTCTCTGCCGTGTGAGCCTATCCTTCTGGTCGGGTCTAGGTCTGTCACATTTCGTAGCAGCATTTGCATGTGTCTGACTGTGCATACGTCTGTGTCCGTGGGAAGAAGGGCAGCGGAGGCCAGGAAAGGCAGCCACTTGGAAACACTGGCTTCGACCCTGAGGCGACCCACAGAGCAGCCGGGTGCCAGGGACTCACCGACTCCCAACCCCTGGTCCTGCCCCGCCCTTCTCGGAGCCCCGCCAGGAGTGCCCGACTCTTCTCCCATCCCACCTACCCGAGAAGCCCCCCTGGATGAGACACCCTCATCCTGAGTGAACAGGGCTCTTTTGTACCGGGCCAGGCCTCTGGGATGGGAGGGTGGGGACACCAGGGGCTGTCTGTGGGGTGGGAGAGGGCGGCAGGAATTCCCGCGGCATGCCGGGAATGCTGATGCTGTGAAACCCAGTCATTGATGGGCCGGGTCCCTGCCTGCCACCCCCAGGCCTCAGCCGTGGGACATCTGCTCCCTCACCCCACTCACCGCCCTGCCCGCCTCCCCCCCAACCCCAATGCTCTGCCGCTCCCCCTTCCCTCCCCAGAGTTCTTAGCCATCATAGCTTGGGGTGGGCCGTGGCCACAAAGTAGCTGCCGGGCTGTGTGGGAGGGTCCTGAGCATCAGAGCACCACACGGGCAGCCTTACAGCGGTCACCACTCATAGCGGACCCTGAAAGAGGGCGGCAGGGGGGCACCTGTCTGATTCTCGTTCCAGGTTGGCTGGCTGACTGCTTCAAGTGAGACCGGAAGACATTCCCAACTCAGGGAGACGGAGGTGAGGGGCAGGGTTCCAACTTCTCTTTCCCCCTGGCTTCCCCTGCTTCCTGCAGCTGGCCCAGCCCTGGCTCTGTCCTTACTTTCTGGAGATGCCCAGGGGCATTAGGACAATGAGGATAATTATCAGGGTAGTTCGGTGGTTAAGTCTGCGGACCCCAGAGCTAGGCAGACAAAGCTTAAATCCTAACTCTGCCACTTATAGGCTGTGTGGCCTTGGGCAAGTGACTTAACCTCAGCTATAAAGTGTGGGTTATAACTGCATCTACCTCAAAGAGATCAAATGAATTAATATAGCAGAGTAAAGCACTGAGGCTTGGTACGTGGTCAATGTCATAGAAATGTTTGCAATAACAGGTAATACCAGCAGCAGCTAACATCTGAACAGGCCCTTCCTGAGGCCTTAATAGAAGCACCCCTCGCCCCTCCCCTGGCCTTTAGTTCTGACCTCTCCCCTCTCCAGCTGTAGCTCGCTTGCTGTACAAAATGATATTCCTCACGACACTGCCTCTGTTCTGGATTATGATTTCAGGTACGAGCTAGGGGTGCTGGGGGTCCTGGGGCGCTGAGCAGGCTGGGGTTGTTTCTGTGGGCCCCTGGACCCCTGGGGCGTGGCAGGCGATGGAAGTGGGGGCGGGGCGGTGATCAGGGAAGATGTGTCCTTCCACCTCAGTGGTCCTGCTTGCCTGCAGCCTCCCGAGGGGGTCACTGGGGTGCCTGGATGC
Source organism: Hyaena hyaena (assembly GCF_003009895.1). Lineage (NCBI taxonomy): Eukaryota > Metazoa > Chordata > Mammalia > Carnivora > Hyaenidae > Hyaena > Hyaena hyaena. The sequence goes on from NW_024080976.1 coordinate 38,901, forward strand.
CCTCGTCCATCTCTGCCTTCGAGGGCACGTGCGTCTCCATCCCCTGCCGCTTTGACTTCCCCGACGAGCTGCGGCCGGCGGTCGTGCATGGCGTCTGGTACTTCAACAGCCCCTACCCGAAAAACTATCCCCCCGTGGTCTTCAAGTCTCGAACCCAAGTCGTGCACGAGAGCTTCCAGGGCCGCAGCCGCCTCCTGGGGGACCTGGGCATGCGCAACTGCACCCTCCTGCTCAGCAGCCTCAGCCCGGAGCTGGGCGGCAAGTACTACTTCCGCGGGGACCTCGGGGGCTACAACCAGTACACCTTCTCTGAGCACAGCGTCCTGGACATCATCAGTGAGTCCCCAGAGGGTGTGCGGGGGCTGGGGGCTGAGGCAGTGCCGGGGGGTGCTGGGGGCAGCACAGAGGCCTCCCCAGGACCTTTCCAGGGAGGTCTGGGCTGGCAGGTCCGGGGACTTCTCGGTCTGGCTGCGGCGCGGGGTGCAAACCGGAACACCCGCGCGGACCAGGCAGACGACAGCAAAGTAGGGCCCCAGATGGTCCTGTTGCCCTCAGAGATGAATGTGAGCGCTCTTCCTCTTCTAGAAACAACTAGGAGAAATGCAGTGGAGCCCAGGGGTTAGGGGTAAGGCCTCTGGATCCCTGTGTTAGCTGGGTGACTGTGGACAAGTTGCTTACCTTCTCTGGGCAGTGCTTTCCTCTTCTGTAAGATGGGGGTGCAAATAGCACTTACAGCTCACTGAGTGAATGGTTATTGAGAGCTCAGAGCAGCGCCTGGCACAGGGGACCCTGCTGGGGTAACTGGTGATGTGGGAGAATGCACAGATATTGCCCTCGGGCAGTCTGAATTTTTAAGAGAAACCAGAACTGTGTATTTTTCTGTGTAATCTCCTAATTCCTAAACATCAGCTCTGCTGATTCAGATTTTTTTTTTTTTAATCCTAAATTTAGGCCAAATAAAATGCAGTTCTGGGACAGATTTGGCAATCAGAGTAGGGCACGCTGCCTAATGTCTGAGAGGCCCTATAGCATGGAGCCCTTAGATTTGGGTTTCCTGTCAGCACAGAGTCTAAATGAGCCAGATCACAGCCACGATGCAGAAAGAGATCCCACTGGCACAGCCAGACATGGACACATCTGCGGGACACACCACACTCACAAGGAAAATAAACCAAAGAAAACACAGGGAAGGAGAAAAGTTATTTTTAACATTTATTATTTATTTTTGAGAGAGAGAGAGAGAGACAGAGTGCAGGCAGGGCAGGGGCAGGGAGAGAAGCAGGCTCCAGGCTCTGAGCTGTCAGCACAGAGCCTGACCAAGGGCTTGAACCTGTGACTCGTGAGATCATGACCTGAGCTGAAGTAGGACCCTTAGCTGACTGAGCCACCCAGGCGCCCCGGAGAGAAGTTTCTTAAGGGATATAACGTCGTATCCAGAGCACAGATGATGAAGCCAGACTAATAGGGTTTGAAGTTCAGTTTTACTCCACATTAGCTGTGGCCTCTGTAGGATTCCTCATCTCAAAAATGAGCAAAATAATATTACCCACTTACTAGCACGGCCAGAAGGACTGGCAAGTCAAACTACTGTCAAGTACTTGGGCATCAGAACCTTAGTTTCATTCTTGCACACCTGTGGTTGACTGTGGGGGACCCCTGGGTGACAAGTAACAGGAGGAGAGAAGGCTGGGGGGAATTCTGAATCCAAGGATGGAGAGGGGACCAGGTACCAAGGTAGAGGTGTCCTGTAGCCCAATGCTGCTTCCTCAGCTCTCCCCCCTCCCCTCTCATCTAGACACCCCCAACATCGTGGTCCCCCCGGAGGTGGTGGCAGGCAGGGAAGTCGAGGTCAGCTGCATGGTGCCTGACAACTGTCCAGAGCTGCGCCCGGAGCTGAGCTGGCTGGGCCACGACGGGCTGGGGGAGCCCACCGTGCTGGGTCGGCTGCGCGAGGACGAGGGCACCTGGGTGCAGGTGTCGCTGCTACACTTCGTGCCCACTCGGGAGGCCAACGGCCACCGGCTGGGCTGCCAGGCCTCCTTCCCCAACACTACCCTGCAGTTCGAGGGCTACGCCAGCCTGGACGTCAAGTGTGAGCCTGGGGGCGGGGGGGTGGGGCAGGGAGGCAGAGGGGGGGCGGTTAGGGCGGGGGGGCGGAGTCCGCGTCCCCAGCCCACTGACCCCACGCTTGTGCCCCCCCTCCCCCCGGCCTCAGATCCCCCGGCAATCGTGGAGATGAACGCCTCGGTGGAGGCCATCGAGGGCTCGCATGTCAGCCTGCTCTGTGGGGCTGACAGCAACCCGCTGCCGCTGCTGACCTGGATGCGGGACGGCTCGGTGCTCCGGGAGGCGGTGGCTGAGAGCCTGTTCCTGGATCTGGAAGAGGTGACCCCCGCGGAGGACGGCGTCTACGCCTGCCTGGCAGAGAACGCCTATGGCCAGGAGAACCGCACCGTGGGGCTCAGTGTCATGTGTGAGTGTCCTGCACACGCCCGCAGCGGCCCTGGGGCAGAGAGACTGGGGAAACTGGCCTCGCGCAGGCACTGCCGGGGAGGGCTCCTCCAGACCATAAACACGGTGGAGGTGAAGATGGAGAGGAGGGCTTCAGGTCAAGGCGTTCCTGCATGTGTCCCACAAGTATCTGGTGAACACCTACTGTGCGCCACTCTCCTCCTGGGACAGGGTGGGAAGACAGATGGAGCCCCACAGCCCAGGGAAGCCTCAGTTTCCCCGGACAGCCTTGGCTGCTCTGGGAGGAGGTCTTGGCCCTGGAAATCTGCATTTCAAAATGAGCCCCATTGTGGTTCTAGTGGGAGGAAGGAGGGGGCCCCAGTCCTCAGCCAGCCCCTTGCCTGCACTGTGTATGTTATGGAGTCCCGTGGGGAGGGGCTGGTCAGATGAGGTTCTTTGTCAGGAACCGAGGAGAGGTCATTCATTCATTCACTCATTCACAAGTATTTATTGAGGCAAAATGCCCAGGGCTGCAGATAATAATAATGACAGCTACCGCCAAGATTTACTCAGCAGTTTCTGAGTGCTTTACACAAATACTCTTCCTCCAGACATCCCCATGGCTGGCCCTGGCCCCCTTCTTCTAGACTCAGGGAGGCCTTGCCTTACCATCCCTTTCCCATCCCAGTGAAAACTGTAACTCTCTGATTTCCCATCACGTTAATTTTTCTTCAAAGCACTTATCCCCATCTTGCCTCCTATGTATTTGTTGACTTACATAGGGTCTACTCACGTGGTTGGGAAATCTTCATCTTCCCTTGTTCAGGTTAAAATGGTGCCTGTCAGTTAGGTTCTCAGTGGCTCCTGTGAGGTTGGGACTCTGATGAAGCGCAGTTTCCAGATGAGAACAATGAGGCCCGGAGAGGTTAGGAGCCCAGGGAGTTTAGGAGATGGGTCCACTCACAGCTGGGAAGGCGCAGAGCTGAGACACGACCACAAGTACTCAGCTGCAGAGCCCGTGTTGATAACCAGAACAGGGGTCACCTGAGCCACCCTGAGCAGGTGCGCTCGGGTGGGGTAGATGGGGTCACACTGGGGCTGGGAGTTGGCTGGCAGAAGAGGCACCCTTGGCTTCTGACCATCGGCCCCCTGTCCTGCCCCCCAGATGCACCCCGGAAGCCGATGGTGAACGGGACAATGGTGGCCGTGGAGGGGGAGACGGTCTCCATCTTGTGCTCCACACAGAGCAACCCGGATCCTATTCTCACCATCTTCAAGGAGAAGCAGATTCTGGCCACGGTCATCTACGAGAGCGAGCTACAGCTGGAGCTGCCTGCCGTCACGCCTGAGGACGATGGGGAGTACTGGTGTGTGGCTGAGAACCAGTATGGCCAGAGGGCCACCACCTTCAACCTGTCCGTGGAGTGTGAGTACCCCACCCCCTCTCCCCTTCCCCTGCTGACAGCCGGCTGGACTTGATCTCCTTCCACATTCCCCGCCTCGGTGGATGGTTCAGTGGGGGCACCTGGATTACTGGAAAACTTGCACGCGTCCCAACCCGGGGTCAGCTCTGCACCAGCAGATGAGAATGGGGAAGGTAGGGAGGCTGAATCCACGGCAAGAAATTAAAAGTCCCCCCTGAGACTACTGTGTTCTCACATCCTGGGGCACGCTTTTCACCATAGAGACTTCTGGATTGTGTGCCGCGGCCCCTTTGCATTCAACAGTAACCACGACATCTCACCCCTGTGCTGCATTGCTGTGTACCAGGCATTGCCGGAAGCTCTGTACAGGGATCCACTCATTTCCTCCTCATAGACATTCCCACGAGGAAGGTTCTATTCCTCTCTCCAGTTTCCAGAGAAGCAACCAAGGCCCAGAGAGGTTATGCCACTTCCCCAAAGTCACACAGCCAGAAAACGGTTCACATCCAGGCAGTCTGGCTCCACTTTTCTGTGCTGCCATAGTTGACCTCATCCTCTGTTACTACATCCGAATACATTGATCAAAGAGTTGTTCTGTGCAGAGGGCAGTGTGTCTCTGCGATGTAGGGGAGGGGACCAAGAGGTCACCCAGCTTTATTAGCAGATACAGCTAATAGCCTGAGAGGTGGGATGGATGCACATAGAAAGCTGACTGTCTTCGAAATGAAACTCATCATTCCGCTGGCAACCAGCACCTCCCCCGACATCACCACTAGCAGCCCTGCCCCCACCCTGGCATGGGCCGGCATTCGGGGCCGTGGCTCCCAAGTCACCTTGAGGGAATTTCCGCTCCCTGTCCTGCCGCAATTCCCTCTGGAGTGTCATCTCCATATTTCCATCTCCCCTGCTTCCCTTTTGGCTCCTGCCTGGCCCTCTGACACTCGTCTCCAGACTTTACCACTCCCCGCTTCCATTAACACCCCCCCCTCCACAGCGGTCCCCACCACACAAGTTTGCCGGAAGGTATTGAGCACAGTCCATACCCAATACCGTGTATGTGGCGATGATCAGCACGTGGTAGATACAGATTATTTCTGGAGGCCGCCTTCCACGGCAGAGGGGTTCTGCTAGCCTTTCGCCTCTGCACACATTCTCTGCTCGCGGCATCCGAGGTGATCGCGTGTGGTGGGGTCCTCTGCTTTCTCCACGCTTGCCCTCCTGGGCCCGGCTTCCTCCTGCTGCTTCACCCCCTTTCCCTGTCACACCCTAAGCCAGCGGATCTTAAATTTCAGAGTCAGAGGACCCCCAGAGAATCTGATGGAAGCCGCCAAACGCACACACCACCCCAGCTCACATACATTTGTAGTCACAGACTCCTATGTAATAAGAATGAGTGGTCATGAATGGTCTGCTCCGGGCAGGATTATAACCTCTGCAGGTGCTACTTTGCTGAGCCTCTGTGGTCCCCCTGTGAAGCATGTATGTGCCGTCATCATCTCTTCTTTGAGGGAGGAGAAAACCAAGGTCAGAATGCATGCAGCTAGGAAGGTTGTTTAGAGCCAGGATCCTTCTGGACTCTCATCTGCCTCAGCTCTCAAACCTCTGGCTGCTTCACCTCCCCGCAGCCCTTGGGACCCAAGGACGTACTTAATCTGGCTTCTTTTCTTTAAATATCTATTTTTATTTTTATTTTTAAAATAGTTTATTGTCAAGTTGGTTTCCATATAACACCCTGTGCTCATCTCCACAAGGGCCCTTCTTCTTTTTTTTTTTTTTTTAACGTTTATTTATTATTGAGAGACAGAGCATGAAAGGGGAGGGCTAGATGAGAGGGGAGACACAGAACCCAAAGCAGGCTCCGGGCTATGAGCTGTCAGCACAGAGCCCGATGTGGGGCTTGAACCCACAAACTGCGAGATTATAACCTGAGTGGAAGTTGGCCACGTAACTGACTGAGCCACCCAGGTGCTCCAATCTGGCTTCTTTTGATCACAAACACATTTGGAGTGGAAGGCCTTCATTCTGCTGGAGTTGAGGAGCAGCTGTGCCCCCCACCTGCCCTGCCCCCAACACCTGCTGAGCCCTTTAGGCTTCACCAAAGCCCCTTTCTATCCCCCGAAGGCTTTGGCCCGTAGCACCAGGGGTTTCATGCTCACTGACCATGGCGGGTGTCCTAAGTGCCAGGTTTTCCCTCTTACGTGCTGATCCCAGGGCCAGCACAGCGTGGGACATGCAGACGGTACTCACCTCTACGGAGCGCTTGTGTGCAGGGGACTAGTCAGAGCCATCGGCACACGTTGACCTATTTTGGTCTGGAAGCAACGTAATTGTGAGGGACGGTTCTTCACCTCAGTTTAATAGAAAGAAACTGGTGTCCAGCACCAGACAGAGCTGGTCAGCAGCTCAGCTCTGTCCCCACGTTGCTGCATGATCCCAGCCAAGTGGCTTCACCTTTGCTGAGCCTCTCCACTGAAAAATGGGTATGAGGGCAGTAGCTCGCCCCAAAGGCGGTTGTGAAGACTGCGGAGATTAGTGAGCCCCCACAGTGCCTTGTCTGACATGTCCTATGTGCTCCGAAAGACTGAGGTGTCATTCCCAGCTAATCTCTCCCTTGGACTGCGGGCTGGATGCCCGCCCTGCCTTTCCTGCTGCCGAGGCTTTGCTCACATGCTCCCTCTGCTGGAATGGTCCTGTTTCTCTCATCCTAAATCCTCAGGAGCCTCGCACTTGAGCCCATCTTCAGAGTTCACGTAGCTCCTTTCCAGTAAGGACCAATACTCCTGTTTGCATGGATAAAAACTCTCTCGTGGAGGGGCGCCTGGGTGGCTTAGTCGGTTAAGCGTCCGACTTTCGCTTAGGTCATGTTCTCGCAGTTCGTGGGTTCGAGCCCCGCGTCGGGCTCTGTGCTGACTGCCGGCTCAGAGCCTGGAGCCTGTTTCAGAGTCTGTGACTCCCTCTCTCTCTGACCCTCCCCTGCTCATGCTGTCTCTCTCTCCTAGAAATAAATAAAATATTAAAAACAAAACAAACAAACAAACAAAAACCAACTCTCTCCTGGACACCTCAGGAAAGCTGAATGGCCCGATCGGGGCAGAGCTGGGCTTCAAGCCAAAGCTATCCCTCACCAAACTCCCCATTCTTTGTGGAACTCGGGGTCTGTATAGGGTCAGTCAGGGTTTCCTAGGCATCCCAAGGCTGCCTGCAAAGCTGCAGAGATACTGAGCACATGTGGGCAGGGTGGCCGGATGCTGTCGCCGGAGCACAGCAGTGCAGTCTTGAATGAAAGGGTTTTTTTGTTTGTTTGTTTTTTGTTTTTTAATGTAATAGCTGTTGGTTCAGGTTTGTCATTATTAATTTACTCTGTGGTGTGTTAACTCGTTAACACCACAGCAAGCACAGTGCATGTCTGCCGGGGCAGAATTGGAGCCTGTATATGTTTAATTATCTAGATTTAGATGCAGGAACACACTGAGGTTCAGACTGGAATCACTAGTTTGAATCCGGTCACGTGACTCCTGGTCCATCACTGTGACTTGCTTCTTCTTTTTTTTTTTTCCTGGAAATTGAAAATAAGTAGGAGACTGATGGCCTGAGAGTCTTTTGCCCATGTATCAGTGGGTTTTGGTCAGGACTGAGAACCAGAGCTCAGTCTAGAGTGAGCGGACTCTAGCGCTAGAATCTTCAGGAGGGAAAGAGAGCATAGTTTTAAAAAGCAACATTCAGGGGCACCTGGCTGGCTCAGTCGGTTAAGTGTCTGACTTCGGCTCAGGTCATCTCGCAGTTTGTAAGTTCGAGCTCTGTGTCAGGCTCTGTGTGGTCAACGCAGAGCCTACTTCAGATCCTCTGTCTCCCTCACTCTACTCCTCCTTCAGCCTCTCTCTCTGTCTCTCAAAAATAAATAAACATAGCAACAATTTTAGAAATAAAATAAAAAGAAACATTCAAGTTAACTAACTTGGATTTAAATTTTAAAAAAGCAACATTCAAGATCCTATTATAATATCGTACTTTGGAAAATGAACAGAAAATCCAGACCAGTCCCATTTTTGTAATACAAATGGCAGCAAAGGGAGGCTCAACACCATGATCTTGGGTGGAGGGTGGGGGCTGGTGCCAGCGGCCGCGGAGGACCCCCCCGAGGGAGGGACGGTCAGGATGCAAGGGGGCTCTAAGGAGTCGGCAGGGGTATCTACGGGGGGGCCAGAAAGGGGAGCCCCCGGAATTCTGCAGCCCATGCCCATGTTACAGAGCTCCGCTATGTGAAAGGCGCGTTCTAAGCGTGGAGACAGAGTGATAGCCTGTTTTGATGGACGTAAGAGACCAGCCATATCAATAATCTAACATGGTTGGGGGTAAAACCCCAACCTGACGGGCAGGACATAGTGAAGCGAGGCATGGTTTCCGTGAGTGGTAGCCGAAAGACGTGTCATCTGAGCAGAGCCTGAATAGAGTAAGGGACTGAGTTCAGCAGGTGTCAAGGAAGTGTTCCGGGCTGAGGGGGGAACCCAAAGACCCCGAGCTGGGAAAAAGCTCCATGAGCTCTAGAAAGAGTGAGGAGGCTAGTGCTGCCGGGAAGGAGCCACGGTGAGAGAAGATTAGTGCAGCTGCGTCCCTCGGTGGGTGGGAGAGGCTTGCAAAACCAGGAAATGAATTTGGATTTCACTGTAAGTGACATGGGGTGGGGGGGAGGGGTGCATCATGATCTCATTGTGTTTTACAAGGTAAACAAAGTTAGAGAGGGTGCAAGAGATCTGGCAGAGGAGGACACGCAGCTACCACTGCCCTCGGCCGTCCGCCAAGGAGTCCCCCGAGGCTGAGCCTCGGTCGTCTCCGGTCCCCTGAGTCCTGGTCTTTCTTGCCCCTGCAGTCGCCCCTGTGATCCTCCTGGAGTCCCACTGTGCAGCGGCGCGGGACACAGTGCAGTGCCTGTGCGTGGTGAAATCCAACCCGGAGCCGTCCGTGGCCTTCGAGCTGCCCTCTCGCAACGTGACCGTGAACGAGACTGAGCGAGAGTTCGTGTACTCGGAGCGCAGCGGCCTCCTGCTCACCAGCATCCTCACGCTGCGGGGACAGGCCCAGGCCCCGCCCCGGGTCATCTGCACCTCCCGCAACCTCTATGGCACCAAGAGCCTGGAGCTGCCTTTCCAGGGAGCCCGTGAGTGGGGCGGTCTGGGACTGGGAGCCACGGGGAAGGAGGGGGTTCTCTTGGACCCAAGCTGCCCTCCCAAGGCCTACCGAGCATGTGGCTTGATCGAGTGGTAAAGATGCCCTTTCCGGGTGACAAGGAGGGGCTGCCCTGAGTTTGCCTGTGCTCTGCTGCGTCCTCTCCTGGCCCTCCAGCAGCCAAGCCCTCCAGGCCAGGCAGTCAGTGCAAGGACACACCAGCTATGTGAATATTTTCACTATCACCTCTGCCCTGGCCTGGCTCCTAAGAACCCGGGTGTCCTCACTACCCCCACCAGCCCTGAGGGGCCCTGGGTCTTCTATCCTCAGACCGCCTGATGTGGGCCAAGATCGGCCCCGTGGGAGCCGTGGTCGCCTTTGCCATCCTAATTGCCATCGTCTGCTACATTACCCAGACACGGAGAAAGTGAGTGGCCTGCGGGGACTCATCTGGGGGTGGGGAGTCTCCCGGGGCTAGGGAGGCGGGGAGGCAGTTAGAGGCTGCGGGTAGGCGAAGGAGGGCCGCCCTGTCTGTGTTGTGTGGGAGGGTGGACTCTGCTCCCAGACCGTTTGGAAGGATGGAGGAGGGAGGCTCCCGCAAGCACGAGCCACTGCCATTCCAGGCATGCCAGTGCCCGGGGGGCCACGTTGCCCTGATGGGTCCCTGTCCTCCATGTTCTCTGCTGTGGCCTCCTGCCCTCTAGGAGCCCTCCTTCTGCACAGGCCGTGGTGTGATGGGGCGGGGGGGGGGGGGGGTGGTTCTCCAGCTACCCAGGGCTCGCAGCCACGGGCTCAGCCCCAGGTGGTTCCAGGGCCCCAGTGACTACACACCTCGTTTCTGGCAACAAAAACACCCCCCTCAGCCCCAAGCCACACCCGCCTGCCACAACTGTGCCCTTTCTCTGCCTTGTGGCACACGCACAGCAGCTCTCCCGAGAGTGGGCTAATCTTTCTGTCCCACATCCTGGCAGAAGACGGGGTGATGGGGCCCGAGCACCTGAGAAGAACCCCAAGAAGCTAGACCGGGGTCCTGAAGAGTGGCAGGGACCGGGCGGGGGGATGGGCAGTGGGGGACAGGAAGAGGCTGGTCATTCTGAAGAGGCCATCTGCCCCATGTTAGAGAGAAGGCTGGGAACAGCTGTGGGGTCCCTTGAGTGAAACTCCTAAGGTAGCTGGGGTGCAGAAATGGAAGGGACAGGGACTGACATGTCCTGCCCTGCAGAAAGAATGTGACAGAGAGCCCCAGCTTCTCGGCGGGGGACAACCCTCCGGTCCTGTTCAGCAGTGACTTCCGCATCTCTGGGGCGCCAGAGAAGTATGAGGTGAGGGCCAGACGCCTGTGGCTCCAGCTTAGCTGGAGGACCCGGGTGCCAGGGACACGGAGGGTCTGGGAGAGCCTGGGGGGCCAAGGGGCAGCAGGGAGGCTGGCCGCTCGGAAGGGGCAGGGAGGAAGTGCAGGGGGCTGGCTGCACCTGGGCTGGCTGCGGCTGTGAAGGGGGCCCTTGTCCGCCCCACCCGGGTCTATGACTGCATTTCCTTCTCCAATAGTCCAGAGAGGTCTCTACCCTGGAATGAGCGCCCCAGGAGGTAGGTTCCGGGGGCCTCAGTGTGCCCGCCTCTGGGCCCGTGTCGGGCTGTGGGGTTGGCGTGCATGTGTGTACGTTCTTGCCAGGCATCCAGGACGGCTTCCGGTCAAGTCCGGGCCTGCCCAGCACTCCTGGCCTTGTCTATTCTGTCCTGTTGCTGCTCCCTTCTGTCTGTGGCCGCTGTCCTGTGTCTGTGTCCAAAGGGTGGGGGCCAGGATGGGGCACGTGGCAGGGAAGCCAGAGTCCCACCTGCAGGAGCTCCCAGCCTGAGGAGGGGAGCCGCACCAGACCCAAACATAGGGGAAGGACGCCCTGAGCCAGGCATTTACAAATATTTGGGAAGGGGGGGATCCCGACTAGGTGGCCTTAATCTGGGAAGATGCTCTGGGTTGACTCAGTGCCCTTCAAATCCCTATGCTAAAGAGGACTTTCTGGAGACATTGAATTTGTAGGTGACTTTCGCGCTTAGCATGGAGGAGGTGGTTGTGTGTCGGGGCACCGGCATGGGCAAAGGCCCTGGGGTGGGAACTGGGGACTGAGAAAGGAGGTTCATTCATGAGGGCCTTTGGGACTCAACCCGGGGGCCATGCAGGCACAAGTAACTGCACCCTCTGGAAGTCGCTCCTAATGGGCTGGTTCTGTTCCTAGAGCGAGAGGCGACTGGGATCAGAGAGGAGGCTGCTGGGCCTTCGGGGGGAACCCCCAGAGCTGGACCTGAGCTATTCTCACTCGGACCTGGGAAAACGGCCCACCAAGGACAGCTACACCCTGACAGAGGAGCTGGCCGAGTATGCTGAAATCCGTGTCAAGTGAGGGGGTGGGGGCAGCCGGTGTGGCCACCCCTCCCTTGGAACCCTCATCGGCCACTACTGGCTGTGGGCTCCCTTGCTCCCCAGAGCGGTGAGGGCTGGGGCAGGAAAGGGCTGGGGCAGGTGACCGTGAGGTCCTGGGGCCTCGACTCCCCTCCTTCCCAGCTGTCCCCGCCCCTGCCAGCACCCACTCCTCACTGTGGCTCCTCTCTAACCTCCTTTAACCTCATCTGTCCAGAGGGGAGCTCCGTCTGTCCGTCCATGTTATTTATTGCTGCCCCTTGCCTGGTCTTCTGCCCCTACACCCCGCCCCAGGGTCTGTACAGAAGGACATGAAATAAATGCCCTGAATCCGAATACCTATCTAGATACTGATGACTTTTCTTTTTTAAGTTTTTAAGGTTTATTTATTTTGAAAGAGACAGAGACATTGTGAGTGGGGGAGGAGCAGAGAGAGAGAGAGAGAGAGAGGGAGGGAGAGAATGCCAAGCAGGCTCTGCGTGGTCAGCACAGAGCCCCACATGGAGCTCAGTGTCACAGAGTTGTGATGTGGTGACCTGAGCAGAAAGCAAGATTTGGACGCTTAACCGACTGAGCCACCCAGGTGCTGTGATCCTGATGATTCCCGATCCATCCTAGGAGAGCCTACCATCGCCCTCCTCGCCCTCTGCAAGGCCCCGTGTGGGGCCCTGGGCCCAGGAATTCTAGCCCTGAGCCCAGGCCGACTGCTCTGGGCTGGCGGCTGTGAGCTGAGTCTGGCCCCTTCACTCACTGACATTCCCTCCTGTGCTCTGCAGGTTGGGGTGACCGCAGATCTCACTGTTTAATGAGCCTGTGTTGGTTTGACTGCCTCCCCCCTCATTCGTGCCACACTCTGCAGCTTCAGCCTTTCCCACCTCACTCATTTGGTTCAAGAAACATTAATTAGGCATCAGCTGTGGACCATGCCCCATCGAGAAGCTCAGGCTATCCTGGGAATGGCTAGGACAACCATGAGAAGATAAAAACGCTGTGGCTCAGAGAAGCGAGGTGGTTTCCCCAGGGTCCCAGGGCTTGGAAATGGAGTGGCCAGGCCCTGGGCTCAGTTTTTCTTTTTCCATAACCCCTGTTGGGAATGTGAAGAGGGCTAGACTCTCTGGTATGAATGGTGTTAGTAACTAAGAGTTGTTGAGTGCTTACTATATGCCACATGGTTCCACTTGATTTACGTTAATTAATCTCCACTTACCTTCCCTAACAAGTATGACAATGGCTCTCACATGGTCCCTGTACCAGCAGCATAAGCGTCACCTGGGAACCTGTTAGAAAGGCACATCCTCAAGGCCCCGCGTCAGTCCGTAGGAACTAAAAGTTCGGGGTGGGGCCGGGAGGGGGTGGGGTTGGGGGGGTGAGGGCAGCAGTCTGTGTTTTGACGAGTCCTCCAGGTGATTCTGATGCATTGATGTTTGGGAATCTAGGGGAGCTGAGGCACAAAGGTTAAATCACTTCCTTGAGGTCCCCCAGCTGGTCGCTGTATAGCCCCAGCTTGAGCCCAGAGCCAGGCTCCCTCCACTGTGCACTCCGCCATCTTGGTGAGAAGCAATGAGAGTTCACGGAACGGAAGCTGTGAGGATAGAGCTGCAATTTGGGTGCGGGCACTGGGCCGGGCTGTTCTCCCCTGGTTTCTGAAGAAGGCAGAGGATACCACAGAGGTCAAAGTCAAGGCTGAGAGGCAGGACTAACCAAACCATGTTGGGAGGGAAAGTGATGAAGCCGCCTCCAGCTAGAATGGCAAGTCCCCTTGCAGGTGCAAGAAAGGGCTGTGGGTGGTCGTGGGGCTGTGAGCGGTGGGGAGGGGACTGACCCCGAGGCCTGCCTGAGCCCCTTCCTCCCGGAGTTCTCTTGGTCTTGAACAAATGACCTCATATATAATGCCTGACTGCCATTGGTGACACCTGCTCCCAAGAGAAGTGCAAGGGGGCCTTTAGAGCACAGGACAGAAGTGTGCCTCAGGGGTCAGGGGAAGCATCCCAATGACAGGAAAGTCTCACAGGGACACTGTGTGTGAAGGCTCCAAGTGGAAACATATTTGGCAAGATCCCAGGAGCTGAAAGTAAGGATGGAGAGTGGTGGAGGATGAGGCAGAGGATCGTAGAAGCTTCACAGGAGCTATAGGGGAAGTTTCGACCAGACCTCCAGTGCACACGCAGGGACCCCACCCTGACACACCTGTCCTCTGACAACAGACTCTGGCTCCAGCAGGTCTGGGCTGGTAGGAAAGCCCCTAAGGACTTCGCCCCGAGGAGCAGAGCAGTGTTAATAATGAGGGACTGGAGTAACCCTGTGCTGCCCAAAGGGCTGCCTCAGCACCATGCTGACAAGCCAAGTGATCCCAGGATGAATGGAGAGCAACTTAGACATTAATACTTACATTTCATATTTAGCATATATCAGAACAAAAGGAAAGCAACATACCAAACTGGTGATTGTTTTGTTTGTTTGTTTGTTTAATAAAAGCTTAGGCAGAGGCTAAGTTTTAAAAAAATCAGTCAAGTGGAGGTGCCTGGGTGGCTCAGTTGAGTAAGCATCCAACTCCTGATTGTGGCTCAGGTCATGATCTCATGGTTTCATGAGATCAAGTCCCACATCAGGCTCTGTGCTGAGCATAGAGCCTGGTTAAGATTCCTTCTCTCTTTCTCACCTTCTGCCTCTTTCCCCCAGTCATGCTGCCCATTCTCGCTCTCTAAAATAATTTAAAAAAATCAATCAGGTGAATTGGTTTAAAGAGATAAATGAAATAAAGGACAGACAGGACAAAAGTCCTGAAGGCCATAGGCAAACCTCTAAAGTTTAGGAAAAACGAAATGATCTGATACAAAGACCACCTCTTAGGAGATACTAACATTCAGTGATGACATCCAAGGAGGACGAGAATTTGGGATATCACATTTTACCCCTCTCCTGGACCCCCCCAGAATTCATCTCATCCTTTGACACATGGTTACTGAGCACCTATTATGTGCCTACTGAGCACCTATACTGGGCTCCAGAGATATCACAGTGACCAAGAAGAAACTCCGACTTCATGAGGCTGACATTCTGTGGAAGAGACAGATGACAATCAGTCAAACAAGTGCTCATTAGAGAGTGAGCAAGTGAGAAGGAAACTGAGTGAGATTGGACAGAATGTGCTGGGTAAGGCTGTCATCTTAGAAAGAGGTTATTTGAGAAGAGAACAGAAGGAAGTGAGGGAGGGGATTCTGTCCATTTCTGGGGAATGTGGATCCAGGGAAAAGCCAAGATCAGGTGCAAAGGCTCAGGCTGGGAATGTACTTGTTATGTTTAGGAACAAGAAGGAAACCAGCAAGCCTGGAAGGGGGTTGGTGAGCCAGGACAGTTGCCCAAGGAAGCCTGATCACAGAGGGACAGTTCGGACTTGGGCTTTTATTTGAATGAACTGAGGTGTCCCTGGAGGATTACACACAGGGGAGTGTTAGGGAGGGGCTGAGGTGTCTAAGACCCTGCTGGCAGCTGAGGGGAGAGGGCCCAGGAGGCCAAGAGGGAGGAAGTAGAGATGGTGAGAAGGGACAGGTCAAGACCTCTGTCGTAAGAGGAAATGATGGAGCTTGCTGGTGCTAGAGGGAGAGGGAGAGAAAGGAGTTCAAGAGAGCCTCCTTCTCAGCTCCCGAAGACGGTGAAAGGAACAAGTTCACGGAGAACACAAGTGTGCTCTACTCTGGGCACGTCAACAGGAAAGGCTAATGGCACCCCTCCCTTGGGAAATTACAAGCTGAGGAAGAGTCAGAACCCATGACACAATGACTGAGAGAGATGGGGACAGATGCACAGGATGACGTCTGGCTGGGCTAGGGTAGATCTCATGTTGGCAGGGACAGGCTGCCACGTGTAGGAAAGAAGATGCCCAGCCACTGGGCCAGGGTCATGGCATGCACAACCTTTTTTCCTCTTCTCCTGCCACCTCTCAGGTCTCTCCTGGCTGAGACAACCCATCCCTGGTGGCCCCTATTCCTGTCCTGAGGATGGTACCTGCGGCAGGCAGCTCTGTTTTCCTTATCGATGAAAGGGCTCCAGGCCAGAGCTGGCTACTCCAAGGTAGCCTGGGCCAGGGTTGGGGACTCCCAGCACTGCTCAGGAGCAGCCAAGCCTCTTTCTTTGCCACCCTCCTCCCCGTCAACTCCAGCTTGTTCCCTGGACAGGAGGAGACAACCTCAGCCCCATAGGCCTCATGAGAAGGGCAGAGGCAAGCAGAAGACCCACCCTCAGAGTTTGGTCTGCCTGGAATATCTCCCCTGGGGAATGGTAGGGAAACAATAGTGCGGTCTCAAAGGGTCTGTCAAGCCCCAACTCAAGGTGACAGATGGGGTGTTGGTCAAGCCGAGCAGTGATACTATCCATAATAATAACAGCTCACTTTTGCAGAGCACTCATTTCATGACAGCCACTGTGTGAAGCACTTTACGTGCCTGTGATTTCTCACAGCACACCCATGAGGTCAGTACCGCCAATATCGTCATCTCCCTTCGAAAGGAAACTGAGGAATGTCACAACTGATAATTGGTAGCACTGGGATCTGAAACCAGGTCTGTTTACCACATGCTTGTAATAAGCTGTGCATAGGGGTGACCTCACTAAGCCTGTGAGGAAGGCGTTATCACTATCCTCATCTTATGGTCCTGGGGAGGGGGCCCCAGGGGAGAACATGGCCAGGTGGGAAGTGATAGGGCTCACAGTAGCAGCTAGTTGCCCGGCTCCACTGCTTCCCCAGAAGGAATGTCACCCAAAATGGTGGCCATCCACCATAGAAGGAGCGGCACATCACCCAATGTCAATTCCAGGAAGAATTGACAATTACAGGCCCCATTGGAAGAATCATCAACAGGAAGGAATCGCTGATAAATACAGAAAGTATTTAGAACACTTGGCCACCCAAAATAGAGACCATCTACCTCTGTGGAGGAAAAGATGGAAAGAAGAGTGAAGGCACCAAAGTCACAGAGTTCTGCTTCTACCCTGGCCTTCTCCGTAAGCCCCTGGTCTCCAGAAATCGAGGCACATCCATGAGCCTATTGCCCAGGTTCCTCCTGTTACAAGCCTGTGAGCAATGGCTGGACTTATGGCAGCAGAGGCCTCAGGCCCTCCTTCTAGGTGATGATCAGGGATTTAAGTCCCCATTGGGACCCTGTCCCCCAGGCGGAGCCCCCATTGAGATTGCTGGGGATTTTAATTTTTATTTTGAAATAATTATAGAATCACAGGAAGTTGCAAAAATAGAACTTTTTATTTTGAAATAATTATAGATTCACAGGAAGTTGCACAGATAAAACAGAGGTCTGGTGTGCCCATATCTTCCGTAATTATGGTACAGTATCAAAACCAAGAGTGTGACATTAGTATAGTGTGTGTGTACAGTTCCGAGTCCTTTTATCACACGTCTAGATTTATGTGACTATCACTGCAATCAAGATCCAGAATTACTCCCTTGCCACAAGGACGTCCCTTGTAGTCATACCCACTTCCCTTTGCCCCTGGCAACCAGTAATCTGTTTTTCATCTCTATCATTTTGTCATTTTATTTGATCTGTTACATACGAGGAATCATATGGTATGTGACCTTTTGAGGCTGACTTTTTTTTCTTACTCAGTACGATGCCCTTCAGAATCATTCAAGTTGTGTGTATCAATACCTTGTTCTCTGCTATTACTACTCCATGGTATGGCTGGGTCACATTTTAGCATTCACCTACATGACGTGCTGGTTCTTGCCAGTTTTTGGCTATTACAAATAAAGCTGCCATGAACAATGGTTTTAATGTTTTTGTGTGGACATAGGTTTTCATTTCTTGGTGATAAACGCCTAGGAATGCAATTGCTAAGTGATACGGTAGGTGCGTTTTGTTCATTTTTCCAAGAAACTCACCATCTATTTTCCGTAGTGACTGTACCATTTTACATTCCCACCAGCAATGTATGAATGATCCAGTTTCACTGTATCATCACCAGCATGTGGTTTTTATTGTCATTACTTTTTATTTTGGCTGTTCTGATAGGTATGTAGTGATATCAGGGTCTTGATTTGCATTTTACTAATGGCCAGTGATGTTGAACATCTTTTTATGTGCTTATTTGCCGTCTGTGAAACGTTTGTCTTCGGTGAAAAGTCTCTGCATGACTTTTGCCCGTTTTCTAATTCCCCATTCAATCCACTTACTTAAAGTGTATACTTCAGTGGTTTTATGTATATTCACAGAGTTGTGCAGCCGTCACCACAATTTTAAAATGTTTTAAGTAAACTCCACACCACATGTGGGGCTCGAACTCATGACCCAAATATCAACAGTTGTATGCTCTACTGCCTGAGCCAGCCAGGGACCCCCTAACCGCAATCAATATTAGAACATTTCATCACCCCCAAAATAAACCTATGTCCATTAGCAATCTCCCCCCATTTCCTCTCAACCCTAGGCAACAATTAACTCTACTTTACATCTCTGTAGATTTTCCTTTTCTAGACATTTCGTGTAAACAGAATCATACAATATGTGGTCTTTTATGATTGGCTTTTTTCACTTAATGTTTCCATCTTCATCCATGTGGTAGCATCTATCAGTATTTTATTTCTTTTTATTGCCAAATATTTCATCATATACCATATTTTCCTCACCATTTGATGGACACCTGGGTTCTTCCTTTTTGTTTTTGATGAATAATGTCACTATGAACATATGTGTTCAAATTTCTGGGTGGATATGTTTTACTCTTGGGTATATACCAAGGAGTTCAAGTATAGAGTTATATGGTAATTCTATGTTTAACCTTCTGAGGAACTGTTTTGAGAGTGTTTTCCAAAGTGGCTGGACAATTCTACACTCCTATTAGGAACATAGAAAAGATTCAGTTACTGCACACCCTTTCTAGCATTTGGTATTACCACTATTTTTACTTTTAGCTATCTAATAGATGTGTAGTAGCATTACCTCATTGTGATCTTAAGGCCAGTGCATCTCCCTAAAGGCCAGTGATTGTTGAACGTCTTTTTATACGATTATCTTTAGTGAAATGTCCCCTCCTATCTTTTGCCCATTGTGAAAATTAATAAAAGAAAGCTTCACTAAAATGGAGGAGGGGAGGTTAGAAAGGGGAGCCATACCACTCAATGTCAATTACAGGAAGAACTGTCAATTACCGACCCCAAAAGAAGAATCATCAACACGGAAGAATCCTCAATTACAGGACCCAACAGGGGAAAGATATACATTGCATCTCCTACAAGAAATCAATCACCCTTGCAACTCAGCCGATGAGAAACATCATCGTGCTGAACTTGTGCCTTTCTCCAATGGACTTTCATTCCAAACAATCCATTTTAATTTCCTCTTGTCCATAAAATAATGTTCCTCTCCTTTGTTGGACTTGCCTATGCAATTGCATGTCCTGAAATGCAATTTTCTGTTATTCCCGAATACACTAATTTTTGCTGGTAAATTAACTTCTTGGTTTATTTTTAGGATGAATACCACCTTCTAATATGATTGATTTTTAAATGTTGAGTTTATGTATACATATATAGATTATATATATATTCTAGATATGCAAATATTTTCTTCTAGTCTGTAGTTGATTTTTTCCTTGTCTTAACAAGGTCTTTCACAGAGCAAAACAAAAGCAAAAACAAACACAGATTTTTAATTTTGATGAAGTCCAATTTATAGATCATGACCTGAGCTGAAATCGAGAGTCAGATGCCTGGCTGGTTCAGTCAGTTAAGTGTTCAACTTCGGCTCAAATCATGATCTCGTGGCTCATGTGTTTGAGTCCCGCGTTGGGCCCTGTGCTTACAGCTCAGAGCGTGCAGCCTGCTTCAGATTCTGTGTCTCCCTCTCTCTCTGATCCTCCCCTGCTCATGCTGTCTCTATCCCCCTCTCAAAAATAAATAAAATATTTTTAAAAAACTAAAAAAGAGAGAGAGAGAGAGACACTTTACCAAATGAGCCACCCAGGCGTCCCTTCATGTTACCTTCTAAAAGTTTTATAGTTTAATATTTCACATACAAATCTATAATCCACTTTAATTTTTGTATAAAGTGTGAAGTTTGGACTGAGGTTCATGTTTTGCTTATGAATGCAGCCAATCGCTCCACCACCATTTGTTGAAAAGATGATGTTTCTTCCATTGGATTACTTTATAAAAAATTAGTTGCCCATACTTGTTTGGGGTCATTTCTGGGTTCTTTAGTCCAGTTATCTATGTATTTATTCCCCCCACCAATACCACACAGTTTTGATTACTGCATATTACTTTATAATAAGCTTTGAAATCAGGGTAGAATGACCACCCCTTTATTCTTTTTTGGAAATGTTTCCTATTCTAGTTCTCTGTCTTGCTACATAAACTTTAGAATAATCTTGTCTAGGGGCACCTGGATGGCTCAGTCAGTTAAGTGTCTGACTTTTTTTTTTTTAATGTTTTATTTATTTCTGAGAGAGAGAGAGACAGCATGAGCAGGGGAGGGTCAGAGAGAGAGGGAGTCACAGACTCTGAAACAGGCTCCAGGCTCTGAGCTGTCAGCACAGAGCCCGACGTGGGGCTTGAACCCACGAACCGTGAGATCATGACCTGAGCGAAAGTCGGACGCTTAACCGACTGAGCCACCCAGGCGCCCCAAGTGTCCGACTCTTGGTTTTTGGCTCAGGTCATGATCTCATGCTTTGTGAGATTGAGTCCCATATTGGGCTCTGCACGACAGCACGGAGGCTGCTTGGGATTCTCTCTCTTCCTTTCTCTCTGTGCCCCTACCCCACTCACACTTTCTCTTTCTCTCTCTCAAAATAAACATTAAAAAAACAAAAAAAAAGAATAATCTTGTCTATAGCTACAAACACTTTTGCTGGGATTTTGAAAGTAATCGCATTAGGGGCACCTGGGTGGCTCAGTCGCTTAAGCGTCTGACTTTGGCTCAGGTCATGACTCACAGTCCGTGGGTTCGAGCTCTGTGTCGGGCTCTGTGCTGACAGCTCAGAACCTGGAGCCTGCTTTGGATTCTATGTTTCCCTCTCTTTCTGCCCTTCCCCTGCTTGCTCTCTGTCTCTGTCTCTCAAAATAAAGACATAAAAAAAAATAAAAAAGAAAGTAAATGCATTAAATCTGTTTAATCAATTTGGGGAGAATTGACATTGTTATTATGTTTAGTCTTCCAGTTCATGAATATAGTATTTATTTCGGTCTTCTTTTATTTTTTTCAGCAGTGTTTTGTCATTTTCAGTATACAAGTCTTATATGTGTCTTGTTAGATTTATTACATCTAATTATGTCTTTATAACAAGCCATTATAAATGGAATTGTATTTTACATTTCAGTTTCCACATGTTCATTGTCAGTATTAAAAAAGTGAGTAAATGACTGATTTTTCTGTTGATTTTGTATTCTGCAACCTTGCTGAATTTCCAGTGCTATTATATTAAGTACAGTGGTGTTAGACATCTTTGCCTGCTTCCCAGTCTTAGGGCGGAAAATAGTCAGTCTTACAGTTTTGATATGCTAGTTTTAGTTGTTTTTAGTTAGTTGTAGATTATCAAATGGAGGAATTTCCTCTCTATTCCTAGTTCTCAGAGAGTTTTCATCGTGAATGGGTGTTGGATTTTGTCAAAATTTCTGCAACAATTTATACAATCATGTGACTTTTCTTGTTTATCCAATTAATATAAGATGACATTGTTTGATTTTCAAATATTGAACCAGACTTGCATCTCTGCGATAACCTTCATTTGGTCATAGTACATAGTTCTTTTTATATAGTGCTGAATTCCATCTGCTAATATTTTGGTAAAATTTTTTGCCTCTATAGTCGTGAGGAATATTGGTCTGTAGTTTTCTTTTGTGCTGTCTTTGTCTTTTTGTTTGTTTGCTTGTTTCAGGGTAATACTGGTTTCATAGAATGAGTTGACAAGTATTCCCTCTTACTGTTTTCTGGATATTATGTAAAATTGGTGTTACTTCTTTAAACATTGGGTAGAATTCTCCAGTTAAGCCATATGTGCCTGGAGATTTCTTTTTCACGTTTTAAATTATTTCAGTAGTTATAGGGCTATTCAAATTACCTAACTGACCTCTGGATAATTGTGGTAGTTTTTACTTTTTAAGGAATTGATCCATTTAATCTAAGTTTTGAAATTTATGTGCGTAGAGTTGTTCATACTATTCCCTTATTACCTTTTTGATGTCTGCAGGACCTATAGTGGTATCCCATTTCATTATTTTTAAGTTTATTTATTTATTTAGAGACAGACAGAGCATGCTTGCGTGCGCACTTAAGTAGGGTAGGGACACAGAAAGAGAGAATCCAAAGCAGCCCAGAGCTTGATCCCATGGACCATGAGATCCTGAGCCAAAATCACCTGAGCCAAAATCAAGATTCAGCCACTTAACTGACTGAGCCACCCAGGCGCCCCCACCCCCCATTCATTCTTAATGTTAGCAATTTGACCTCTCTCTTTTTTTTGTCAGCCTTGCTAGAGATTTGTCAATTTTATTGGTCTATTCACTGAAATAGATATTTATTTTCCCTATTATTTCTATGTTTCAGTTTCATTGATTTCTGCCTTTATGTATATTATTTCCTTCCTTATCCTTGCTTTAGGTTTATTTTTCTCTTATTTTCTAGCTTCTGGAGATGGAAACTTTTATTATTGACTTGAGGCTTTTCTTCTTTTAATGTAACCCTTTAGTTCTATAAATTTCCCTCCTGTGCTTAGCTGTGTCCCACAAAATTTAAGTTTTGTTTTCATTTTCTTTCAGTTCAATGTATTTTTATTTTTTATTTTTTTAAATGTTTTATTTATTTCTAGGAGAGAGAGAGACAGTGTGAGCAGGGGAGGGTCAGAGAGAGAGGGAGTCACAGACTGAAACAGGCTCCAGGCTCTGAGCTGGCAGTCAGCACAGAGCCCGACGCGGGGCTCGAACCCACGAACCGCGAGATCATGACCTAAGCGAAAGTCGGACGCTTAACCGACTAAGCCACCCAGGCGCCCCGTTCAATGTATTTTAAAAAATTTTTTTAATGTTTATTTTTGAAGGAGAGAGAGACAGAGCATGAGTAGAGGAGAAGCAGAGAGAAAAGGAGACACAGAATCTGAAGCAGTCTCCAGGCTCTGAGCTGAGCCCGACGCGGGGCTCAAACCCATAAACCGTATGATCATGACTTGAGCCGAAGTTGGACGCTTAACCGACTGAGCCACCCAGGCACCCCAGTTCAATGTATTTTTTATATTTCGCTTGAGATTTCTTCCTTGACCCAAATATTATTTATAAGTGTGCTGTTTAGTTTCCAAGCCTTCAGAGATTTTTTTGTTATGTTCTCTGTTATCTGTATTTTTCTTTTATGGTTAAAGAATGTACTCTACAAGATTTCAATTATTTCAAAGTTTCTAAGTCTTGTTGTATAGCCCTAAATTTGGTTTATCTTGGTATATGTTCCCATGGGTTCTTGAAAAGAATATGTATTCTGTCAGTTGGGCTTCAACTAGATCCTGTTGGTTGACATGTATTCTTGAGTTCTTATATATCCTTGCTGATTCTATGTCTAGTTGCTCTATCATTTTGAGGGAAGGATGCTAAAGTTCCAACTATAATTGTGGCTTTGTCTATTTCTACTTTATTTTCTATTGGTTTTTGTTTCATATATTTTTTAGCTTTTTTGTCTGGTACACACACACATTTAGCATTGCTAGGTCTTCTTGGTGGATTGACCCTTTCCTTATAACATTCCTTCCTAGCTTTGGTAATTTTCTTTGTTCTGAAGTCTATTTTTCTTAAATTAAGATATTATTGACATACAATATTAGTTTCAAGTGTACATGATTCAGTATTTGTATATATTGTGAAATGATCACCACAATAAGTCTACTTAACATCCATCATCACCACACATAGTTATAATTTTTTTCTTTTAAGATCTACTCTCTTAGAAATTTTCAAATATAACAGGGGTGCCTGGGTAGCTCAGTCGGTTGGGCGTCCGACTTCAGCTCAGGTCATGATCTCACAGTTTGTGGGTTCGAGCCCTGCATTGGGCTCTGCGCTGACAGCTAGCTCAGACTCTGGAGCCTGCTTCAGATTCTATCTCTCCCTCTCTCTCTGACCCTCCCCTGCTCACGCTGTCTCTCTGACTCTCAAAAATAAATAAATAAATAAATAAAAGAAAATTTCAAATATAACAGTATTATTATTAACTATAGTCACTATGCTATATATTACATCCCCAAGACTTACTTTATAACTGGAAGTCTGCATCTTTTGACCACCTTCATTCACCACTTTTGGCCACCTCCCACCCTCTGCCTCTGGCAACCATCAATCTGTTCTCTGTATCTATGAGTTTGTTTTGTTTGTTTTTTAGATTCCACATATAAGGGAGTTAAGACTGCATTTGTCTTTCTGTTTGACTTATTTCACTTAGCATAGTGCCCTTAAGGTCCATCCATGTTGTCACAAATGGCAAGATTACCTTTTTTCTTATGGCCGAATAATATTCCATTGTATATACACACACCACATTTTTCTTATCCATTCATCCATTGATGCACACTTAGTGCTTCTATGTCTTAGGTATTGTAAATAATGCTTCAGCCATATCTTATTGAATGAGTGTTTACATTTTCTTTGGATAGATACATAGAAGTAAAATTGTTGGACCATATGGTTACTCTATTTTTAATATTTTGAGGAGGTTCCCTACTTTTTGAGTTAGTGATTTCATTTCCTTCTGATAAATACCCCAGAAGTGGAATTGCTCAAACATAATGGTAGTTCTATTTTTAATTGTTTTGAAGAACTCTACTTTCTTTTGATTAATGTTATGTCATTTTATTTTCAATTATATTTGAGGTTATTTTCTTATGACAGCATATGGTTGGGTCTTGGTTTTTTACTCACTCTGTCAATCTCTGTCTTCATTTGTGTATTTACACCACTTACAGTTAATGTAATTACTTACATGGTAAGGCTTAAGCCTGTCATTTTGTTTTCTATTTGTTCTCTCAGTTTTTAATTTCTTTGTTTTCTTTTTTCCTACCTCATGTAGGTCTCTTGAACAATTTTTAAAATTCCATTTTGATTTATTTATAGTGTTTTTTAATATATCACCTTGTATAGTGTTTTAGTGGTTGATCTAAGCATTACATTATCTAGAACTTATCAAAGTCTACTGGTTTCAACATTTTACCAGCTCAAGTGAAGTATAGAAACTTTATCTCTCTTTACATCCCTTTACCCTCTCCCATTTATAATTGTCTTAAATACTTCTTCTACATACACTGAGAATGGCATTACAAGGTGTTATAGTTTTTGCTTTGCCAGACATAATTTAGAAAACTCAAGAAGAGAAGGAAAGTTCTTTGTATTTGCCCATAGGTTTGCTCTTTCCATGTTCTTTCTTCCTTTCTGATGTTCCAAAGTTTCTTTTTTAAAAAAATCATTTTCTCTCAAGGGTGCCTGGGTGGCTCAGTCAGTTGAGTGTCCAACTTTGGCTCAGGTCATGATCTCATGGTTCATGAGTTCGGGCCCTGTGTTAGGGTTTGTGTGGACAGCTCAAAGCCCAGAGTCTGCTTCAGATTCTGTGTCTCCTTCTGTCTCTGCCCCTCCCCCATTCAAGCTCTGTCTCTCTCTCAAAAAGAATTAAAAGTTTTTGATCATTTTCTGTTTAGAAAATTCCATTATAGCCATTCATTTAGAGTCTCTGTTGGTTAAAAATTCTGTTAGTTTTCCTTCACCTGAGACTGTCTTGATTTCCCTTTCATTCCTGAAGGATATTTTCACTTAGATATATGTTTCTGGGCTGATAGATCTTTACTTTCAGTATCTAAGAGATGCTGTTTCACTTCCTTATCACCTTCATGGTGTTTCATACAAAATCTACTGTCATTTGAATGGGTTTTCTCTCTGTTGGGAGAAGTTCATCATCTCTCTGTGGTTGCTTTCAAGATTTTTTCCTTTGTGTAATTTTTATAAGTTTAACTAGTATGTGTCTTGGGATGGATTTCTTTGGGTTTATCTTGTTTGGGATTCATTTAGCTTCTTGAATCTGTAGATAATATGGTTTTTGTTTGTTTTGTCAAATTAGGGACATTTCAGCCATTATTTCTTCAAACATTTTCTCAGGCTCACCCCTCTTTCTCCTCTCCTGCGAGTCCAATGACATGAATGTTAGACCTTTTGTTATACTAGCCACACATGTCCTTGGGGCTCTATTCATTTTTTTTCCAGTTTGTTCTATCTGTAATTTAAATTGGGTAATTTCTAATGTTCCATATTCCATTCTGTTGTTGAGCCCATTCATTAGGGTTTTTATTTCAGTTATCGTATTTTTTAGTTCTAAAATTTCCTTTTGATTCTTCTGTATATTTTCTATTTATTTGCTGACACTCTGTATCTTTTTCATAGGTTTCAAGCATGTTTGTAATTGCCCATTGAAGCATTTTTATGATGGCTGCTTTAAAATTTTTGTTAGACAATTCCAATATCTGTGTCATCTTGGTGTTTGTGTCTGTTGATTATCTTTTTGCCTTCAGTTTGAGAACTTCCTGGTTCTTAGTAGGCTGAGTGATTTTCAAACGAAACCTGGACATTTTGGGTATTATTTATGGGGCTGCATATTATTTAAATTGGTGTTTTCACAAGCCTCCCCTGACACTGGTCCAGTGAAATGAATGGGGGCACTGCCTCATTATTGCCAAATGGGGGTAGAAGTTCAGGTTCTCCACTCAGCCTTTCTTGACACCTGGTGTGTGTGTGTGTGTGTGTGTGTGTGAAGTTTTCTTATTGTTGGGCAGGGGTGGAAGAGCAGGTTCTCCATTATGCATGCATTAATACCACGTTGACTGGGAGAAGGAAGGGTACGTCATCACTGCTCTCCACATGGCTTTCATGAATATTCCACAGAAGTTGGGCTTATGATCACTGAGTGATGGTGAAAGTCTTAACTCTCCCCTAGATGTCTCATCACAGGGTGGGGGGTGGATGTTCAGGCTCCCCATGTGATTTCTACTGAAGGGAAGGAAGAGCCCAGATAGGCTGGAGGGCCCAGCCCCACACTCAGCCTCCTCTGGCACCACTCAGATGTGGTATCGGGGAGTGGCCTGGCAAGGGTGGAAGTCTAGGGTCCCACTCAGCCTTTGCTGTCAGGGGTGGAAGTGAAGCAGTAGGTTTTTATGGTTTTTCACTGGAGTAGAGAAGTTTCTGCATGAAAGATTTCTGTCTTTCTGGGCTGCCCCTTTCTTGGTTCTCTAGCTCGAAGAGCAGAGTTTTGCCGGAACTTTTCTTTTGTCTGTGCTCATTGGCATTTTCAGTTGCTTGCTTCTTCAGTATTCAGTCTGGGATAGATGAAGCAAAGAGAAAACCCAGAGAATTCATGGTCATGTCATTCCTCAGCTTCCAAAGTCCCTAGCCAGCGTGTCTTCTCTCAATCTTTCATCTTATTTTATAACATTCTGGGTTTTTAGTTGTTCTTAGAGGAAGAAATAGGGAAGAATTTACCTTCCTATAACATTACTGTCTTTTGAACAAGCAGTTCTCTTTTTCTGTTTCATTCCTTTTTAAAAAAATTTTAAATGTTTATTTATTTTTGAGAGAGAGAGAGGGAGAGAGAGAGAGAGCAGGGGAGGGCAGAGAGAGCGGGAGACAGAATCCAAAGCAGGCACCAGGCTCTGAGCTGTCAGTCAGCACAGAGCCCAACATGGGGCTCAAACTCATGAACTGCAAGATCATGATCTGAGCTGAAGCCAGACATTTAACTGACTGAGCCACCCAGGTGCCCCTCTCCTTTTCTCTTTCTTTCTCAATGGCTGGCAATCAGTAGAGTTTGGTGATGCCAAGGTGAAGATTTCTCAGAAGCTTCCCTGACCATCTGTAGGATTTGAATGGCTTTGCCTGATGTCTGGTTCTGGTCTCAAGGCACTCACAGACTAGAAGGCTGATGAAAGGGGCAAGGTTCTAGTCTCAAGATTTTCTCGTTCATTAACACTTCACTTAAGTTATCTTTTTTCTTTTTGATATCTCTGAGCTCTTCCCTCAACCCTTGGGAGCTGCTGGAGCATCAGTGTAAGTGATCAGATTTCCTGACCATTCTGGCCTTTGGAGAGAAAGTTATGGGAATGAGAATAACTGGATGGTATCACTTAAGTACAAACACTTTCATATTGCCTTGTGCCTTTTTCGGCAGACTGGCAGTTCTAATCTGCTTGGCTTAAATTATCAGCACTTCCTGAGAGCTGGATAGACAGGAAGTTGTGGAGGGACCAGCTCTGAAACTATGTGACGTAGAAACTCCATATGCTGAAACTAAAAACTGACTGTTGATACTCGAGTGTTCCTTCCAATCTGACTCCAAGCCCACGTTGCCCTCATAGCCCCTTTTCCCCACTCCCCACTTCGCCATGCCTCTTGGTTGCCCTGAGAGTCACACAGGGTCAGGGGGTGTGGCCAAGGAGGGTGAAAATCCTTTGCTGTGCTTCCCCTTTCACTCTCAGATGCTGCCAGGGACCCCGAAGAGAGAAGACACGAGGAAACAGGTAAAAATTATTTTGCTTTCTTCTGCATTCGGCATGCCAGCATAGAGCAGCTGCTGTGTCCCAGGCACAGTTCTTGGGGCTGTGAGCACAGTGGGGACCCCCCCTCCCTCTTGCTTGTGTAATAACAGGATGTAGACCCCCATCTTTGAGCATGTCCTCTGACGGGCTTGCCGAGTCTTCTCAGAGTAGAATGGGTCACCAGATGCCCAGGAGGGAAGAAAGGACTCAGGGAGGCTGGCTCTGAGATCCTGAAAGGCCCTCAGCAGGCCTATGGGTCTGGATAACATGACCTGATCCTGAGCCTTTGTGCCCAATGCCTATTGTCTCCAGCCTCCATGCCCCACCCTGTCTCAGCAGCCTTTCAGTTCCTGGTCTGTGGTCCCACTTCTTATGTCCCAGAGACTGCCTGGAGCTGCTTGGGGGTGAGCACGCAGCTCTGCTCTCTCCCCCTCATCCTGGTGTTCTCAAGCCATTCCCCCATGAGGGTGCAGCTGATGGTAGAGGGGGCACAATGGTCCGGCTACTGGAGGCTAGCCTTTGCCCCAGAATGGAATCTAGCCCTCACCACAGCGCTTGTGGAAACCCAAAGGGAACTCAAAGCGCATCCCCCAAAACACTGACCCTGCAGCCCTGCCAAGTTTTTCACAGGAAATGTAAATCGGTCCCATGGCTCAAGAAGCCTGGGCAAGGTACTGTACTCTGCCCCCCATGGTGGAAGATGTAGGATGCTCACACAGCTGATTAAAGGGATCAAAAAGACCCACAGTTAAAATTCTATTTACCTTCTTAACCCAGTTTTTCTCAAGTGGACATGGTATTAAAGGTGTTTTTGTGTGTAGCTCTGTTAGCACCTGCAGAGCTGGTGTCGCTTCTGCCTGGAGAGTCCATCCCAGTTCAGACCTTTCACCCCTACCCCGTGCCTGGGCCAGGCAAGCACAGATGCTACGCCAGGGGACAAACCCCCCTTCCTTCTCAGCAAGCAGCCTAGCTTCCCCCATGCCGGGTACTAGACATCCAATGGCATTTGGCATGAGCCACGCAGCCCAAGGAGATAAACAGCCCCAGGGGGTGAGGGGCGTTTGATGTGTGGGAAATGTTGGCTGGGCAGGTGGGAGGGGTGCAGGTCTATGCTGAGACCGGAGACACACTCCGTCACACATCCTGCTAACTCTAGAGGGACTGGCATGGAGGGGCCCAGTCATGCAAATTGGGACTTAAATTTAACTCTATGTAAATGTAACTCTATGTAAAAGTCTAATAAGGTGGCAGATAAACTCACTGATCAGAGAGAGACAGATGGGCAGAGCTGCAAATTGGGGGCCCTTGGACTGCCTCCAGCCCACAGACTGGCCAGCACCATGTTTGTTTGTTTGTTTGTTTGTTTGTTGATGAAAGCAGGACATTTCACATGAACATCCAGCTTCGTACTTTTCTTAAAGCAGTGGAAGATCAGGCAGTGCCGAGCTCACGTTCCCACTTGGCAACAACTAGTTGGGACTGACACAGTCATTGCCTTTACCCGAGGCATGACCTTTGTCCCCACCTGGTTGATTTATGTTTTCAACCCAGCCCCCAGGGGTAGCTAAGTGGGACCCTTGGACCACATTCTCCTAAGTCCTTCCAGATCCCTCTAAATGCTCTCCTGGCATCACACTCAATTATTAGTTTTAGAGTTATTTTGTTACTGGTCTTTAAAATCAAGTTTTGACCGTGGCTCTCCTCTTATATAAGAAGCTTCACTAGATGCCTCAAGGTGAGCTTCAAGTAACCCCAAGCCTGGAATTCAAGGCACTCAGGAGTCTGGTACCACTCAAAGCTTGAGAGCTGGGCAGGAAGTTTGTAAAATTATGGATGGATGGATGGATGGATGGATGGATGGATGGATGGAAGGATGGAAGGAAGGATGGATGGAAGAAATGAAGGAGGGCTAGAAAGAGGGATAGGCTAGCCTTACAGAGTTCTTAGGCCGAGAGAATAGACATGGCATACCCACAAAAGGCCCCATGAACATCCAGAATTCACATCCTGCAAGGCAACCAGATATGGTTCTCCTGGGATCAGGGAAGAGGGATTGGAGTTTGGTGGGTGAGCAAGAAAAGCCATCTGAAAGAAGTAAGTGACCAGATGGCTCAAAGACAACTCTTCCCGGCCCAGGCTCCTGCCTAGACACAGCACCATGCATCTTCTCGGCCCCTCGCTCCTGCTCCTTGGTAAGGACTGTGGCCTAAGCTTGGGTTCTGGGATGTCTGTGGGAGCTAGAGGAGGATAAAGGCTCTGGAGCAAAGAGTAAGTACTGGGGAGGGTGGGGACAGGCAGGGGATGTGTGTGCATATACACTTCTTTGTGTACCTTGATCACTGTGGTGGGTTCCAGAATACTTGGCCTTCTCTGACCAATGGGAGTTTGAGCACCCCCACACCGTCTACTCCTGGGAAGGGGCCTGCGTCTGGATTCCCTGTCGCTACAGAATTCCAATGAGCAAAGGTTTTCTGGAAAACCTGACCCTGTACCACAACTATCAATATAACGAGACCCACAAAAACTTCAATGGGAACATCCTTTATGAGGCTGTGAAGGCTGGGAAGATTCTGCCTTACCATGACAAGTTTCGATTTGTGGGAGACAGAAAATCCAACTGCACCATACGCATCTACCCTGTGTCCGTCAACGAGAGTGGCTGGCTTGGGCTAAGAGTGACAACGAAGAATGACAAATGGATGGAGAGAATAGACCTCAATGTCTCTAGTAAGGCCCTGGGCAGTGGGGTTCTCTGCTTCGGTTTTGGGAGAGAAGGGAGGTGGAAAACGTCCAGCTCCTGGGACAGGGGTTGGGAGGCAGGCTGGAGGTGCCAGTGAGTGACCTGGGCAGCACAAGATAATGGGGCTGTGGCCGGAGCGCTGGTTTCTCCTCAGGCCTCCCACCTGCCACTCAGCTCCTGCTTATTCTGGAATCTGGGGTCCAGGTTACCTGATTTTTCAAGAGGAGATGGAAATGTGGATTTTCAAGCGAAATCTCCCAATGCCTTACTGTTGGTGATTAATTCTAACTAAGCCTTCATGGCTAAATGAGACACAGGTAGAGGATGAATCAAGCACAGGCCAGGGGCCTCCGCCCCACAGCCTGTATCTTCTGAGGTGGTGGGGGTGGGGGTGTCTAAGCAGCTACACGGGGGTGAGAGCTGTGGCTTCAGACCTGCCGTCTCAGGGTGGCCCGGCCCCGGGGAGAGCTGGCGACACACAGGCCCACTCACGGCACCCACTGAAGGATGTCATGCTACATACAGGTCTCCAGTGTGGAGGCCATTACAAACGCAGGCTGGCCAGCAAAGCCAAGAAAGGTGTGGGGACCTCAACCAGTAAAATTCATTTGGGATGGGGCAGCCATCTTGAAAATGTTTAGGCAGCAAACATCAGGGAGGGGGAAAGAGGTATATATAAAATAGAAAACAAGATTCCTGGGGAGCAGCAACATTCACAAGACCTTTGAAAGAGTGTTTCCACCGAGCAAAAGTGATTCGCAGCAGTGAAGGTGGGCCTGGAGAGAGGTGGGGAGGCAGAAGGGACCGGCAAGGGGCTCCTGAGGGGTTATCTGGGGTGGGAGGTGTCTAAAAGCAGGTGTGTGAAGCTAGCCCACAGGCCCGTGGTCTCCCAGGCCTCTGGCACGGCCCCTACTCTTTTGCAGAGACGCCTCTCTCACCTCACATCCAGCTCCCTCCAGAAATCCATGAATCCCAGGAAGTCACTCTGACCTGCTCGCTGAATTCCGCCTGCCCCGAGTACCAGATCCAGCTGAAGTGGTCCCTGGAGGAGCCTGCTGTCACCTCCACCCTCCTGACCACCAAGACCATCTCCACGCAGAGCAAGCTCACCTTCCAGCCGCAGTGGACTCACCATGGCAAGAATCTTTCCTGCCAGCTCTGGGACCACGAAGACAAGCAGATGCTCTCTGAGGAAACCGTGAAGCTGGACGTAAAGCGTGAGTGTCCCCCAGGACCCCACCCCACCCCCCCACCGAGGGAAGGACAAGGGTCTTGTCTCTTCTCCACTGCCCCTGAGAGGGCGCCAAGTGTGCTGGGCACCTACACGAAAGGAAATACGATCAATCCCGTGGGCACCCATTAGGGGGAAAGTTCCAGCCAGGGCTGTGCACTCTCCACCCTCCCACCCCGTTACCGAGCCCCAGTGTTTCAGGGAACGGATTCATCTTAGCACCTGCTTTGGTCTAACAGAATAAAATACTTCAATATCCTCAAGCCATGACATGAGTTGAGATCACGTGGTTACACGGGAGGCATTGATGTTGGGCTGGGGAAGAGATGTTTTCACATCATTGTTTGTGCCTCATTCATTCATTCAATAAATATTTCCTGGGCGCCTCCCAGGTGCCAGGCCTTGTTACGGCCACTGAAGATGCAGTGGTGAGCAAAATTCTTGCCCACCTGAAGCTAGCATGGCAGGTGGGGGAGACAAACAGCAAGCAGATGGACAAAGAAATACAGAACTGAACTGTAGGCTGTGATGAGTGTATTAGGGGAAAATAAAGCCGGGCATGGGCAGAGGGAGGGAGGGATGGAGGCTTCTCTGAGGAAGGTGAACCTGAGTGAATGGAAAGACTGAGGCACACAGATATTTACTTGCGAGAAGAATCCAGGAAGAGGAAAGAGCCAGGACAAAGGCCTCGAGGTAGGAGCTGGGTGTGCCTGCGAAGGATCAAGGGGCCCAGCGGGAGGAAAGGAGGGCAAGGGCAGCTCTCACAGGCTGCAGCAGGGTTTGGGATTATATTCTGAGTGTGGAATCCACGGAATGGTTTCAAGCAGGGGGGTGACAAAGTCCAAGTACAGTAGAAGGAAGGCTGTTGGCAACTGGTGGAGACTAGAACTTTGCAGAGCGGTGGGGGCGGGGGGGTGGGGCAGGTGTGCAGAGTAGACAAGTTAGGAGTCTGTGACAGTCACCTGGGTGCTGGACCCCACCCGTGGACGAGGGTAACTCACACACTATATTTAACTGCTGCTTTGTCAGAATCAAAGCCCTGCAACTTCCCACCACATTACACCCTCTGAGAGTTCCCCCCCACACTGCCCCTCTGCTCCTCTAGATGTCCCAAAGCTGAAGATTGAGGCCAGTCCCAGAGAAGCCAACGTAACAGAGGGAGAGTCTGTGACCATGACATGCCAGGTCCTCAGCAGCAACCCCCCGCACTGGAATATAGCCTGGCTCAAGGATGGGACCCGGCTAATGGAACAGGAGACACTCACGCTGACTCTGTCCTCTGTGACCAAGGAGATGAGTGGAAAGTACCAGTGTGAGGCCTCCAATGAAATAGGCTCAGGACAGTCGGAAGAAGTGGTCCTTCAAGTATACCGTGAGCGTCCTGGGAGCTGGGAGGGGGGTAGGCAGGGAGTTAGCAGGGGGTGGAACCAAGCCTCTTGAGAGGTGAGCAATGGAGGCCTTGGCTCACCTCTCTCCTCTGCCTCTACGGCTTTTTCCAGATGCTCCGGGACCTTCCAGGGTTGAGATCCTCTCCTCACCAGCTAAGGAGGGAGACAAAGTAGAGATGACTTGTGTGTCACTGGCCAACCCTCCTCCAACAAATTACACCTGGTATCACAATGATATAAAAGTGCCGGGAAGGACAAGCAAGACCTTCCAGATCCCAGAGGTTGTCCTCGGGCATGCTGGGCATTATTCCTGCTTGGCAGAAAACAGACTTGGTCCTGGACAAGTTGGCCAGGAAGCTGAGTTAGACGTCCAATGTGAGTAGTCACAGGGCCTCTGGGTTCTAGAGGGAGAAGGAGGAAGGGAGATGGAGCACAGGGGATTCCTGGGTCCTAGAACGGACGGCACACAGAGGCTGGGGTCTCTAACACGTACGCCCCTCGGGTGGGTGCATTGCTGCTGTTCCCAGTCATACACCCAGCACCAGAACAGGGTCTGGCTCATGGTGGGTGCTCAGTAGATGTTTGTTGAGTGAATGAACAGTGAGATGCCAGGGCCCCACGAGGGACACAGAGACTTGGCGTCACTAGGCAGTGGCCGAGCCCCAGGAGAGGCCTGATGTATTCGAGAAGTGGAGCAAAATGTCTCATGACCCCTCTATCAGAGGCCAGACCCTGTTTAACACAGTGAATCTTGTCAGTGAGTTGAGCCCAGGACAGAGAGAATCCATAGGTATAATCCTGAGACTCTGGGATGTCAGAGTCTGAGCCAGATACTCTGATGGGGATGCTCACATCCCGAGCACATAGACAGTGGGCATGCGACACAGTGGCGGCAGCAGTGTTTATTGAGTGTGCGCTCTGCTCAGGCTGCTTCAGCTCATTTCGTGCTCGCAGCGGTCATACAAGGTTAGGTGCTCTCAGGGCCCCATCTGATGGACAAGTGAACTGTGGCTCACGATCACTCAGCTCTAAGTCACAGGGTCTGCTGATCTGGCTCCAGAGCTGTGCTTTTTCCCTTTTCTCCCCACAATGAATGCCTGCACTGCAGCGAGCCAGCTCTGTGTCCCTGGCCCACGGGGCCCATGTGGAGGCCCACAAGCAGTGCGCCTCCGCCTCACATGCCACGCGTTCTCTGCTGGAGCTCTGCCCTGAACTGCCGCATCAACCCGCCTCAAACCGGGGCCAGGCCAAATGGCCAGGGTTTCTGTCCTCACACAGATGCAAGAGGGAAGCACAAGACTTCCTTAGGTTAATTTAGGAACGGGATGAATGCAGGGCACGGGTGGGGGAGAGGGAGGCGCTGGGGAAGGCAGTACTGGACAGCTGACCTTCCCTCGTCCATCTCTCTGGTTTTCTCCCAGATCCTCCCAAGGAGGTAACCACAGTGATTCAAAACCCCACACCGATTCGAGAAGGAGACAATGTGACCCTGTCCTGTAACTACAATTCCAGTAATCCCGGAGTTACCCGGTACGAATGGAACTTCCAAGGCTCCTGGAAAAGGCAACTCCGCAAAGTGCTGATAATTGAGAAAGTTTCCTGGGACGCCAGACCAGTGTCCTGTGCAGCCTGCAATCAGTGGTGTTCGCGGGCTTCCTCTGTCAACCTGGATGTCCAGCGTGAGTGACCGGGCGAGGGCAGCAGAGAGGTGGCCCAGCTGGGGTATGGGCTCTAAGGGGGACAGGACTGGGGTCTGGGCCAGAATCTTCACAGACGACTGAGGGCTGAAAGTCTGGCCTCAGGGCCCAGGGGAGAAGTCCTGGGGGCAAGTAAAGGGAAGGGGACCTAAGGGGTCAGCCTGACCCTTGAGGCCCTTGCTCTCCAGATGCCCCGAGGGACGTCAGGGTCCAGCAGATCAGCCCCTCTTCTGAGATTCACTCCGGGCACCGAGTCCTCCTTGGATGTAACTTCTCTAGTAGCCGCCCCAGAGACGTCCGCTTCTTCTGGAAGAAAAATGGAATCTTTCTGAAGGAAGGAAGAGAACTGAGCTTTGACGCCATCTCTCCAGAAGACGCTGGCAATTACAACTGCTTGGTCAACAACTCCATAGGACAGACCGTGTCTGAGGCCAGGATGCTCCACGTGCTGTGTGAGTGGCTGGAGCTGGAGACGGACAGAAGAGCAGGTGGCAGGCTGCCTGCATCCTGATTTCGCTTCTCCTTCTAGATGCACCCAGGAGGCTGCGTGTGTCCATCGGCCCAAAGGACAGAGTGACAGAGGGGAAGAAAGCAGTCCTGACATGCGAGGGCGACGCCAACCCTCCCATCTTCCAGTATACCTGGTTTGACCAGAATAACCAAAACCTCCAGCATTATGATCAGATGCTGAGACTGGATCCCGTGAAGGTCCAGCACACCGGAGCCTATCGGTGCCAGGCGCTCAACCGGCTGGGCGTGGGCCGGTCGCCCCCCAGCACCCTCACTGTCTACTGTAAGCCTCCTTCCCTCTTCTTCTCTAACCCCTCCTTCTCCTTCCTTCCCCTGTCCCTCCCCAGTCCTGGGGGGCAGCCCGGCACATCACTCCCACGCACACCCCCGGCTCCCCCCACACTCACCTGTCTTCCCTGCTTCTCTCCATCACTCCTGATTCTCTTGAGGAGGGCTCCCTCTCAGGCTGCCCCTGCCTTCCAGACACCCTGAGCTCTTACTGGGTCTCTCTCTGCCTCTCTCTGTCTCACCCTTGATGGGCTACTTCTCTTTATCTTTGTTTTTTAAAAATTTTTTATGTTTATTTATTTTTGAAGGAGAGAGTGACAGGATGAGTGGGGGAGGGGCAGAGAAAGAGACGTAGACACAGAATCAGAAGCAGGCTCTGGACTCTGAGATGTCAGCACAGAGCCCGACGCGGGGCTCGAACTCACAATCCGTGAGATCATGACCTGAGCCGACGTTGGACGCCCAACTGACTGAGCCACCCAGGCTTCTCTTTATCTTTTGAGATTTTAGCATTTTTTTTAAGGCAAGGTCAAACAGCATGAAGGGGTAAATGGTAGCAAGCCACGTCTCCCTTCTTTCTCCCTGAGAACTGGGCCCTCTCCCTGAAGGCCTCCACTACCGGCAGCTGGTTGCATCTCTTCCCAGAGCTATTCTATACACACAAGACGCTTAAGTAGATCGAGGCCTACATACCCTTCTTCACGCAAATCGTGGGAGAGCCCATACACTGCCCCGGATGTTTTTGGGATTTTTTTTTTCCCCGCGTAAGGATACCACTTGGACGTTGTTCTCCATGTGCGCGTGTACAGGGTGTCTGAAGGGTCTGGAAACAAGAGGGGAGACATTTAATTTGTTAATTGTGCTTTGGAGATTAAATTTGGAGCCATGGCTTTACATTGAGAGGCTCATGGCCTGCAGAGCTGGATGCTGGAGGGAGGCAGCCTGAGCAGGGCTATTTGGAAATGCAGCACGTTGCGTGAAAGCCTGTTTCTGGGGTCTCCACGTGGCAGGCACCCCAGGGCCTGCCTCCTTCCCTCGGGGCTGTCTTGTCAGAGTCTCCCCACGCATGGGAGCGCTCGGCGCCTTCCCCACGGCCCTGTGCGGTCTCCGGCTCTGGGCCCCCAGGGAGGACGGAGGCAGGATAAATTCCTAGACGGCACTGCTATGTCAAAGAGCAAGTGATTTTACGTTCTGCTAAGGAAGGCCAAGTGGTAGCCTTTACTGCGTACTCTGTGCGTGCGCCCGTGTCTGTCACAAGACAGGTGTTTGCCAGAAGAGTTGGCCCTTTCCTCCTCACGGGGGCGCGGAAAGCAGAGGCTGCCTTCTCCCTTCCTCTGCATCACGTCCCCTGTCCCCTACGTGTGGAGGGGAGCCTGGAAGGTGAGGACAGCGGCATGCACACAGGTTGAGGACACCTCCCAAGGCAGATGCTGCAGGCCAGAGGTCTGAGAGGGGCAGTGTCACCCGCTCACAGTCACTCTTCCCCCACCAGACAGCCCAGAGACCATCGGCAGGCGAGTGGCTGTGGGAGTGGGGTTCTGCCTGGCCGCCCTCCTCCTGGCGTTCTGGGGGGTCAAACTTCAGAAAAGGTGAGCAACTCCCAAGGCCCATGCCCTCCACTCTCCCTGATTCCTTCCCTCGAGTGACTCCAATTAGCCATCCCATGGCTCCAGGCACGCCCAACTCCACGGGGCCCTGTTCCCATTCCCCTGAGCCTCACCGAGCAGGGACTTTGTTTTTTAGCTGGAAGAAGAAACGGAGCCAGCAGGAGGCCCAGGAAAATTCCAGTGGGCAGAGCTTCTTTGTGAGGAATAAAAAGGTAGGACATGGGAGAAAGATGAAACGGAGGGCAGACCTCAAAGTCAAGTGGAGACAAAGTGAAGATGGGGTGCAAGGAGGTGTGGGGGCCAGAGGGCAAGGGAGGGTGTCGGGTGGAGAATGGAGTGGTGAGAGCTGAGACCCTGTCTCTCTCCTAGGTTAGAAGGGCCCCGTTCTCCGAAGACCCCCACTCCCTGGGGTGCTACAATCCGGTGATGGAAGATGCCATCAGTTACGCGACTTTGCGCTTTCCTGTCAGTGACGCTGACGCACCAAGAATTGGGTACTGAGTGAGGGATCTGGGAGGGAGGATGGCTCGTGTCCTGCCTGCCCCCTTTGTGCAAGGCACGGGAGCCAGGCCCAGCTCTGGGGTGCTCTCGGGGTCTCAGGGAGCTGGAAATAGGAGAGCTTGTGCAAAGTACTTCATCTGCGGCCATCCATCTGCCCTCCCTCTCAGAGACGCAGGGACCCCAGAGACAGAGGGACCTTCCCCAAACAGGGACAGCACGGTCACTTACTCTGTGCTGCAGAAGCATCGAGTGGTAA
This sequence comes from Hyaena hyaena, assembly GCF_003009895.1. Lineage (NCBI taxonomy): Eukaryota > Metazoa > Chordata > Mammalia > Carnivora > Hyaenidae > Hyaena > Hyaena hyaena. The sequence continues at coordinate 77,130 of NW_024080976.1, forward strand.
GAGGGCCGTGGAAGGTGGGCGGAGGGGGACCTGACCTCAGCTGTGACTCCCAGGTGGGAGGGATTCAGTGGCCTCCGTGGTGGCGAGGGCTGGTGGCTCAGGCACAGGTGTGGTCAGAGCCAGGGTGGCACCTCCCGGTCTGAGGTCGGTGTGTGGACAGGAGGACCCCAGGTGGAGCCGAGGAGAGAACAGGCAGGAACGCAGACTGGGGGGCTGGCGACTGTGAGGCCAACCTTACACCACGTGGCTTTTTCAGGGAGACTACGAGAACGTGGTTTCAGAGAGTCCGGAAGACGAGGGGATACATTACTCCGAGCTGGTTCACCTGGGGATTAGGGAGCGGCCTCTGGCCCAGGAAGCGGTGGAATACGTGACCCTCAAGCACTGACGAGCCCAGCCCGCAGAAGCAGAGGCGCCTGGGGACTGCGGGGGCCAGGCGCTCCCGGAGCTGGCCCCGGCCCTGCCGCTCAGCTGCAAGGCTACACCGCCTCCGCTCCACATCCATGCACATGCACACGCGCACACTTACGGAAGCCCCAGCCAGTGCCCAGAACTTTGTACGTGGCTGGAGACAGTCTTCCTTCTCAACGTTGGTAGCCCTGACTCTCCCACAGGCCTGCTCCGGGTCTGCTCTTTTCCACCCAGAAAGTCATCTCAACACCTACCTGGCACCGCACGAACCCCCTGCCCCTCCCCCACCATCTGCCACCACCCATCCCTTGGGTCTCAGACCCCTTCCCCAGCTGGCCGTGTTCCTGCTGGGACCAGCTTGTTACTATACTGTTTTCTTACCCTCTCCATCCCTTGGGCCCCCCTTACCTGTGCTCTGAAAGCCCCCTCATTAATCCTGTGCCTGATTTCTGCCTCTGGGGCAAAGCCCAGGGAAGGAGGGACAGAGAGAGAAGAGGGAGAAGGAGGTGCTGGCCCGCGCTGGTTTCTCCTCCACGTGTCAGCGAGGCATTCCATGCGGAGAGGATTACGCTGCTGAGCCCCACCGCTCGGGGGTCTTGTGGTCTGAGACACACAGTGGTGTGGACAGATGTGTAACGAACACAGAGCTGCACAATAAAAACAGCTCAGATACCACTTCAAAGAACCCGTGAACTATTTCCAGCCTGTGGAGTCAGGGTGAGGACGGGGAGATCAAGAGGGCATCACGGGGCTTGGGGAGAAGGCGAAGGAGCCAAGGTGACCTCAGGATCAAATCGTCGGATTGGGGAGTCTGCTGTCTTGTCGCAAACGGTACACTGGCCCCCCCAGGCAGACAAATGTGAGTCTGAGTCTTGACTCTTCTATTTACCCAGCTGAGTGATCTTGGACTAGTTCACCAAGTTTATCTGAGCCTCAGTTTCCTCATCTGTAAAATGGATGTGCCACTACCTACCGTGCAGGTGGTTCAAGAGAGGAAGTGAAAGGGGCACCTGGGTGCCTCAGTCAGTTAAGCGTCCAACTTCGGCTCAGGTCATGATCTCTCGGTTTGTGGGTTCGAGCCCCACTTTGGGCTCTGTGCTCACAGATAGGAGCCTGGAGCCTGCTTCCGATTCTGTGTCTCCCTCTCTCTCTGCCCCTACCCGTCACGCTCTGTCTCTGTCTCTCTTTCTCAAAAATAAAGTTAAAAGAAAGAGAGAGAGGAAGTGAGATATAATCATATGCTGGAGTCACATTATAAGAAACCTAAAACAATAGCCAAAAGTCCCTAAAAACCAAAGTCTCATCTTGTTTGCATCTCTTGAAGAATGTAAGAAGGGGAAGCCAATTCATCATTCACAGCTGTTCTCAAAAGTGACCCTGACAAGTTTGGTCAACAGCCACAGTTGCCCAAGAACTTCTCGAAGGCCAGTAGCCTTGAGAAACCTCACAGCTTTTCTTCCGCCTACCGTCACTGCAACCAGTTCCCTATCATGTTCGCTAATTCTGACTTTTCCAGGTAGGTCCTTCCAGCTTCCCCTCCACTTCTCAGTTCTGACCTTGCTCTGTCTATTCTTAGAAGCAGAAACAGGTGGCTAATCAGTCAGCAAGGGGATTCAAACTCCTGGCCTGTGCTGGGTGCTCCAAAAGGTCTACCTTCCTTCCCTGCCCTGCCTTCCCATCCGCTCAATAAAAGAATGTTCTCTGAGAAGATTTTTTTTTAATGTTTATTTATTTTGAGAGAGAGAGAAATTTGTAAGTGCGAGTGGGGAGGGGCAGACAGAGAGTGAGAGAGAGAATCTCAAGCAGGATCAACTTCGCGACCTTGAGATCATGACCAGAGGGGAAATCAAGAGTCAGACGCTTAACTGACTGAGCCACCCATGTGCCACTGAGAAAGGTGATGTTCTGGTCATCCTTAGAATGACGGCACAATGAGGCACTGATGTCCCCATCAACTAACTTTGTCCCCAGTGTGATTTCGTGTGAGCACTGTTAGCATTTCTGGAGAAAGGAGAGACTGCCAGAACTATGTAAGTGAAAAGGTCACGGTTTGGGGTTTCTGTATCAAGAATGAGGTCCAGTATCATTCAACCATTTATTCAGCAAACATTTACTGAGCACCCGTCAATGCGTCCAGCACAGATCAGTTGTTGGGGTACAAAAAAGATACGACATCACCCTAATCTTGGGGATCGCGAGTCTGCGGTGCCCAAAAGGTTTTAGGGCAGGGTCCCCTCAAAGGACTGAAGGTGGCTCTGAGCCTGAGAAGGGCTGGTACATGCTCCCTGGCAACCAGCGGGTGACTTCTCATCCCATCCAAGCCCTGCTGCTGACAGAAACCTACTTCATGGCCAATTGACTGAGAGATGTGGCTGTCACCAGGCAGTGCTGAGGTGTGCACCGCAGGTCAGGAAGCTCTGAAGCCAGGACTCCAGAATCCAGGCGGCCCTCCACCCAGCCCCAGCCCTCACTGTCTTCCCAGGGCCCAGACAACTGGCCACTGATTCAGTTCCTGAGCCCCTACTACATATGCGACATGCAGTGGACAAAGCAGACAGAAATCTTTGCCCTCACGGACAGATGAGTTAGCAGAAGGGCTAGCGAATCTGATGTCGCAGGTCATGAGTGCTAGGATTAACAAGAGATGAAAACAGAGAGCCTAGGGGGTGGGGTGTGTGGAGACGGTCCAAGGGAAGCCCTCTGTGGAGGCGACACGGGGCAGAGACCAGAGCCGCCAGGTGGGCAGGGCTGAAGCAGAAATCGTGAAGCTCCCACGTCTCCCTTCACGCCCTGCCTTCCTCCTCTCCAGAGGCGTGTCACAGGAGGGGAAATGGCCCTCCTTCTAACTTTTCCTTGGTTCTGTCAGCTTCCCAAAGACAAAATACTAAACAACAGGTGGCAAGTTCTCCTACATCCCAAGGGAGGGGCTGGACCACATATGTAGGACGTGGATGGGAGGCCTTAGTGCCTGAAATTCAAAAAGGGGATTCAACCATTTCTTTGGAGATGACTGCTGATATGCGGAGAACCCCACACTGCCCCACCTGCAGCCTGTGGAGAAGCACTTTCGGGAAGCCACTAGAGAAGCTTGCTCTGGGTGACCTGGAATTCGGGAAGACGATAGCTTGGTGACCAACACGTTCTCCCCAAAACACTGAAGTCCAGAGAGAGGCTGTGTTGTTCATTTGAGGCAGAGACAGACAGACAGAGAGACATAGGCATAGTCAGAGACCAAAAGACACAATCACAGAAACAGTGAGGGGCCGTTTTAAATCTCATTTCAGAAGTCTTCCTAGAAGGGCAAGGTGACCCCAACACGGAAAGAGGCCAAATTCTCAGAGGCTGAGAAGAAAGCCATGCGGCCAGTGGGAGGCTCGCGCCATCCTTGCCTTACGGAGCGCCGCCCCTGTCCCTCCCAGTGCCCCAGAGAGAGGCAGTGTGGGGACTGCAGCCCAGCACTCCAGCACCACCAGATGAGACTCACCCTTGTCTGTCCTCCTCCCCGCTCCTGCCTACGTCAGAAGGAAGGGTCAGAAACTATTGTCATCAAGCCAGAAGGGAGAGGAGAGGGAAAACAGAGAAGCCCTCTGTTCCCAAAACATGCCCACAGCCTGTGTGGGTCCAGGGAGGGCAGAAGAAGCACCTTGAAGTGATGACTTCATTTTCCCACATATCAGTCACCAAATGGACACAGTGTGGGCCACCAAAGTTTGTTATCTATGAGTGGGCCCAAAAGGCTGGGGCCCACCAATGGGCTCACCCAGGAAGAAAGATGATGGCGCCCAGAGCAGGTGTGAGAGGCTGGGCTGCGGTAGGATCAAGCTGTGGTCTGGCTGTGCCCCAACAACCCTGCTTCTTTAAGAGATGAGTTACACACTCCTCACGCCACCTAGAAAAAACCCTCACTCTTGTCCCCTTCCTGTGTCTGCATCAGCTGTTTGGACCCTCACCTCCTGGCCTCAGCTCCTGCTTGAGATGCCCCATTAGCTGCTCAGCCAGGCTGCTGGTGCCTCAGGCTAATGGCTCTGCCACCCCGCCCTCCTCTCCCTTCCGGCTCACTGCCCATCCTGGACACCCTCCCTCAGGCCATCGAGGGGGACTCCTGAGCCTCAGAGACATCTGGCAGCGCCAAGAGGTGAGTCCCTCTTTCTGTGGCTCTTCTCCCCACAGCGATTATTCCCCAGACCCCCCAGTTTACCTGCTTAGGATGCTCCCTGAGGTTGGCTAAGGTCATTCTCTGTGGCACCGAAGGGCCCCAACTTACCCTTGGCTCTGCCCTGGTGCCCCTCCTCGTCTGCCCTTTACCACCGCCGCCACCTTACCCAAATCCTAACATGCCCCCTCCACCGTGTGCGGGGCAGGCTCTCCACAATCCCGGGGTGGGGGTGGGGGGGGCGGCTGCTTCTCTTCCCAGAGAACTGGGGTAGGACAGAGGACTTAGTCCTGGGAAACACACACACACACACACACACACACACACACACACACACACACAGTGGGACTCAATTCTGTTCTAATTTTCTACCCTTTCTCTCCCCAGTCTCAGAAATCAGGAGGCCTTCCCTCTAATGGGACCTGCGTGCTTCCGTTGTGTTTTAAGAGCGGATACGGTGGGAAGAAAGTGGAGGGCTGAGGGCTAGCGGTCCTTGCTTCTCCTCCTCCAGGCTCGCCCGCTGGCTGGAGCCGCCTCCCTCTGTGGGCCTCCCTCGCTGAGACAGCTGATATCTCACAGGACGGCTTCTAGTACCCTGAGCAGTGTGATCCCCGGAGCCCCCGATCCCCCCACCCCTGCACCGGCCTAGCCGAGGTGGGGAGACCGTGGAGACCAGGAGCGTGGAGGCCAGCCCCGGCCCCATGGACCTGCCTCCGCAGCTCTCCTTCGGCCTCTACGTGGCCGCCTTTGCGCTGGGCTTCCCACTCAACGTCCTGGCCATTGGGGGCGCCGTGTCGCATGCCCGCCTCCGCCTCACCCCCAGCCTCGTCTATGCCCTCCACCTGGGCTGCTCTGACCTCCTGCTGGCAGCCTCTCTGCCCCTGAAGGCGGTGGAGGCCCTGGCCTTGGGCGCTTGGCCTCTGCCGGCCCCGCTCTGTCCAGCCTTTGCCCTGGCCCACTTTGCTCCACTCTATGCCAGCGGGGGCTTCCTGGCTGCCCTGAGCGTCGGCCGCTACCTGGGGGCTGCCTTCCCCTTGGGCTACCAAGCTGCCCGGAGGCCGCGGTACTCCTGGGCTGTGTGTGCGGCCATATGGGCCCTTGTCCTCTGTTACCTGGGGGTGGTCTTTGGGTTGGAGGCTCCAGGAGGCTGGATGGACAATACCAACAATTCCCTGGGCATCAACACACCAGTCAACGGCTCTCCAGTCTGCCTGGAGGCCTGGGACCCGGCCTCAGCGGGCCCTGCTCGCCTCGGCTTTTCTCTCCTGCTCTTCTTCCTCCCCCTGACCATTACAGCCTTCTGCTACGTGGGCTGCCTCCGGGCACTGGCCCGGTCGGGCCTGAGCCACAGACGGAAGCTAAGGGCAGCCTGGGTGGCCGGCGGGGCTCTGCTCACACTGCTGCTCTGCTTAGGCCCTTACAACGCCTCCAATGTGGCTGGCTTCCTGCACCCCGACATGGGGGGCTGTTGGCGGAAACTGGGGCTCATCACAGGGGCTTGGAGCGTGGTGCTCAACCCGTTGGTGACCGGCTACTTGGGAGGGGGTACTGGCCGGGTGACAAGTGTGGCAAGAACGAAGGGAGGGACATCCCAGAAGCAGTAGCCACTGCTGGAGAGAAGGGGCATGGAGCAGGGAAGGCTGGCTGCTTCTCCGGGCCCCTGACGGGGACTGCTCCGAAGGAACTGCAGGGCGGCCTTGCCCGCGAGCGCCCTTGGAGCCCCTCATGGGAAGAACTGAGCCTGGCCGAAGACGGCATCCCAGTCGGAGGGAAGAACGGAGGCCAGGGGCTAGGTCACAGAAGGAAGGTAAGCTTGCCTCTGCATGCATCAGCAGGACGCCCCACCTCTGCCTGTCCCTCCTCTCCTCGCGCCCCACTTGCCCGTGCTAGAGAGGTCCTCTTCCAGTCTGGAGGAAACAACACACTGATGACACGCTCGGGGGGACGTTACTCCCAAAACGTTCCCTAGGAAAGGATATTTTAATTTCTGAATAAGAGAAGAGGCAGGACGGGGAGCCTGGGTGGCTTAGTCGGTTAAGCGTCCGACTTTCGCTTAGGTCATGATCTCGCGGTTCGTGGGTTCGAGCCCCGCATCGGGCTCTGTGCTGACAGCCAGCTCAGAGCCTGGAGCCTGTTTCAGAGTCTGTGTCTCCCTCTCTCTCTGACCCTCCCCTGCTCACGCTGTCTCTCTCTCTCTCCTAGAAATAAATAAAAAAAAAAACATTAAAAAAAAAAAAAAAAGAAGAGGCAGGAGGCAAGATACTGATCCTGATATACCCTTTGGAATTCACAAGAGGGCAGCATTGGAACTGTGAACGGGAAGTTGGTAGGAAAAGACGCTTCAGCAGGGAGAGAAAATACTAGCCACTCCAGACACAGAGTCTCTAATACGGGACAGTCACCATGCCAAGTGCCTTACAAGTGTTGTCCCATTTCATACTCACACAATCGTTTGATTTGGCCATGCAGCTGCTGTACAGATGGGCAGGCTGTTCACTGCACTAGAGTGCCAGGCAGACGGGCAAACATTGACTAAATTCTAACTTGTGCTGTGCTCCCCAATCCATGTACCTGGCATGGGGCTACTTCCACCCAGAGGAAGGGGCATGTTATTCTAATTCTAAGGGTCCTGCCTCCTGGAGTGGGGTGCCTTTTCCTAATTTGTACAAAGGCGCTACTTAAGTTAGCTATGGTCCTGGAGCCAAGTATTATTATCATCTTCATTTTGCAGGACAAAGAAATTTTCCTGAGGCTCTAGAGCAAGGAAGGGGAGGAGGCGTGATGCGATCCTTCAAGGCAAGACCCCCAGGGGTCAGGGGGCATAGGAAAAAACTTGCGATATCAGTGTTAACGTCTGTCCTTGTGGTCTACTTTGCAACGGCAAATGGTGGCACCCTGAACCCGCGAGAGCAAGGAGAGGCACGTGGCCATGGAAGAGACAAACGTCCGGGCACCCGCTCTGATGAGGCAAGATGCAGGAAGCAGACTCGTTCCTCTAAGGACGGTCAGGCCACGAGCATACAGGAGCACAAAACGGGTAGCTACATGCCTGGCGTGCACAGGCTGGTTTATACAAGCCACCTCTTTCTGTGCTTCAGTGTCTATAAGGGCAAGGAATGTTATTTGCCGATCTACCCCCAGCACCTTAGAAGAGAGCTTGGCACACAGTAGCAGGCTCTCAGGAAGTGTTTGCTGAGTGAATGAATGAAGGCTCACAATAGCCTTCCAAAGAAAATTTCATTATCTGTTTTAGATGGAAACAGACCAGAGAAGTTACATAAATTGCCTGAGGTTCCTCAGAAGCAAGAAACAAGTTTATTCCCCGCACAGCGGTGACAGCAGAGTTTCAGTAAAAGCCCGAATTCCCCAGCCCAAGTGGCCTCACTGCCCCTCCCATAGAGCCAGGGGAGCTCTCTCCCCCCACTGCTCTGGAGCACCTGCTGGTGCCGGGCCACCTGTTCCGGGGAATTGCGCCTCCTCCATTTAGTGGTGAAATTTCGTCCCTCCCCAGGGTCCGTGACGCCCCACATGATCCACCCCCAGCACCCTTGTGACCTGCACCCCTTCAGCCCTAAACCCTCTAGAGGTTCCGGCAGCAGATTAGCCTGTGCACCTGCCTGTCTGTTTGTCTGAAGTGCCTCCTCCGTGGTTCTCTGCCTCTGTGTTACTGAGTCTGTTCTACCCTCCTACCACTCAATCCCCCTAGACCTCCCTACCACCAGACCCACGACAGCAAAATCTTTGTTTTGCTCACCATTTTTAACAACATATTTGAGATAAAATTTACATATCACAAAATTCACCCATTTTAAGTGTACAGAGGTCAACGGTTTTTAGTGCACTAAGGCGTGCAACCGTCAATATAATCCAGGTGAGAACATCGTCATCACCCCCATAAGACCCCCTCCTGCTCATTTATGGTTGACTCCATTTCCCCCTAAGTCCCAAGGCAGCCAGTAATCTACTGTCTATCTCTGTAAAGTCGCCATCTTGGACAATTCGTAGAAATGGAAACATACAATATATGGTCTTTTATGTAGGGCTTCTTTCCCTTAGCATAATGTTTCTGAGGTTCATCCATGTGCTGCTATCCATATTCTGGGTGTTTCATTCCTTCTTATTACCAAAGAGTATTTCGTTGTGGATATGCCACATGGTGGATCCATTCACCAGCTGATGGACCACCAGGGGCCACTTTGGGGCCATTACACGTAAGGCTATTATGAACATTGCTTACATAGATACCTATTAGTAGAAACTGCTTCCTAAAGCCACTCTACAATTTTATATTTTTACCAGCAAAAAGTATGAGGGGGATTCTCATTCCTCCACATCCTCCCCACCACCTGATATTATCTAATTTTTTGCTTATAGCTATTCCAATGGGTATAGAATGGTATCTCATATTTGAATGAATACATAAAGAAATAGTCTCGGAACCTGGACAGAACTTGAGTTTGAACCCTGGTGGTGATGCTTAACAAGGTTATGTCGCCTGTAGTGAGTCATTTCCCCACTGTGAGGCACGAAGGCAGGATGGTGATGCTCTCAGAAGCAGCGTGTCTGCTACGGATTATGTGCCCCTAAATCATCATTATCATTATTAGTATTATTGTTATTCCCATCACCTCGGAAACAAGCCCACACCAATGTCTGGGACGAAGGCAGCTAACATCTGTTAGTACTTAACCATAACATGCCAGCTTCCCTTCTCAGCACTTGACAGGTAGTAGTAATGCTTGAATCTAACAAAACCCTATGAAGTTGGTACTATGATTACCCCTGCTTTGTAGATGGGAAAGCAGAGATCGAGAGTTTAGGCCACTTGCCCCAAACCACAGACTGAGTGACAGAGCCGGCATCGCACCCAGGCTTCTCGCCCCAGAGTCCAGGCTCTCCATCCCTGTGTTGTGCCTCCTGCCCTTACAAGGCAATTGGATGACTGCCATTCCAGAGAAGCAGATAAAATTCAAGCGGAGGCTCAGGGAGGGGAAGATGAGGTCGGCTCGGGGCTGGCTAGAGCATCCCCTCCGAGACAGCCGGAGAGCGAGGCACGCAGGGGTGGAATTTGCTCCTCATTTTGCATACTGGCACAGGGCTGGTGATGGAGCAAAAGGCATCTTTTGTGCGGTTGCTCAACGGCAAATGATGTCATCCGTCTTTATCAGTTCTGCCAGATAAATAGCTAACTATACTTGATCTAGAGGAGCTGGCGAGGTGCTGAGGGAAAAGCAGTTGGGTTCTCAAATAAGCAGGTGAGCATGGGGCTCTGGGGGGCTTGGAGGGGGAGTCTCGGTGCTTGCTTTTCCGGGGAAAGGGACAGGCAACAGGGCGTGACCAGGAAGACAGGCAGGCTGACCCTGCTGCAGAAAGCATCAGGGGAACACGAGGGAGCTGGGGTGGTGACAGTGTTCCCTGCCAATGGTCGAGATGCTATCGGCCTGGTGCAGGAAGGTCCCCACCCAGACTGCCACTTCCATCTGTCTCTTTCTCCAGTGGTCATCACCATGGACACCAGTCCGGACCGGTCCTTCTCCTCCGGCAATCACTGGCTCTCCTTCTCCGTGTACCTCTTCACCTTCCTCGTGGGGCTCCCCCTCAACCTGGCGGCCTTGGTGATCTTCGTGGGCAAGCTGCGGCGCCGTCCGGTGGCCGTGGAAGTGCTCTTGCTCAACCTGACGCTCTCGGACTTGCTTCTGCTGCTCTTCCTGCCCTTCCGCATGGTGGAGGCGGCCAGTGGCATGCGCTGGCCCCTGCCCTTCATCTTCTGCCCCCTCTCCGGATCCGTCTTCTTCACCACCCTCTATCTCACTTCCCTCTTCCTGGCGGCTGTAAGCATCGAGCGCTTCCTGAGCGTGGCCTACCCGCTGTGGTACAAGGCCCGCCCAAGGCCTGGACAGGCTGGCCTGGTCAGTGGGGCCTGCTGGCTCCTGGCTGCCGCTCACTGCAGTGTGGTCTATGTGATGGAATTCTCCGGGAAGGCCAAGAACAACGGCACCTGCTACCTGGAATTCCAGAAGGACCAGCTGGCTATTCTCCTGCCCGTCCGGCTGGAGATGGCTGTGGTCCTTTTTGGGGTGCCCCTGCTCATCACCATCTACTGCTACAGCCACCTGGTGTGGGTGCTCAGCAAAGGCACCAACCACCGGCGGCGGAGGAGGGTGGTTGGGCTGGTGGCAACCACTTTGCTCAACTTCCTTGTCTGCTTTGGGCCCTACAACGTGTCGCACATCGTGGGCTACATCCAGGGTGAGAGCCCGGCGTGGAGAAGCTACGTGCTGCTCCTCAGCACCTTGAACTCCTGCGTGGATCCGCTTGTCTACTACTTTTCATCCTCTGGATTTCAGGCTGACTTTCAGGGGCTGCTGCGGAGGCTGACAGGGGCCTGGAGCCCTTGGAGGCAAGAAGACAGCGTGCAACTGAAGGAGAAGAATGAGGAGGCGGGCAGCCGGGGGAGCTGTCCAACGTAGAGGACAGGAGGGAGACTCCTGGAGGGCTTGGAGCGGGCTGTCCAGTGGCCTGGAGCAGGACTGGGGGGCAGGGGGCTGGGGACTGGCGGGACTGAGCACAAGGATGGGCTCACCCAAGCCCGGCTCTCAATCTCACCCAACTGCCTTCGCTTCCCATCCCCCGCCCCCACTCCCCGCTGTGGATTCAGCCCTGGGAAATAGGAGGGGGGCGGGCACCAGAGAAGCTGGAGCTCCGGGCCAGCTCCTGGGCTTTCTTTAAGGTAAGGGAGGAGTCAACAGCAGTGATGAGGGCCTGAGAGAGCTGCCAGGCGGCGGAAGAAGCCACCCTTCAGAGCTGCTCCTACCAGGCAGGTCGAGAGTGGGGACACAGGACCCCAGGCTTGACGGAGCATCCTGCTCTCACGTGAACTTTTCCAGAAAGTTTCCATTGTTTGATAAATTCACACTTTTAGGGACATTCATGAAAAATGATGGTAGAAAAATTACCAATAAATTTGGTAGCAAGCAAAAGAGAATGGTCTTTCCTTGTTCTGTTTTCTTTTTTTTCTTATGATGTATCTGTGTCAGGTGGGATTGGTGGATGGAAGGATAAAGCACTAGACTCCGGAGGGAAAGGGCTAAACAACAGGATGCCTAGATGCCAGGTGAGGATCTGGGTTGGAGGAGGGGAAGGACTTGGCCTGACCCATTATCTTCTTCGATCCTCTCAAGAACCCTGTGGCAGGTACTGTTATTAAATAAGTAAGTGAGAATAACTCACTTTACAGATAAGGGGATGGACCCAGGCAGGTGAAGCCTCCTACCTGAGATCCTATAGCCAGTAAGTGATTGAAGCAGGGCTGGAGGCTGGAATTAGCAGACTCCAAGTCCGGTGGTTCTCACTCCCTCTGCTCCTCTGACTCCAGCTGAGTATCATCGGCATCATCTGCAGGGGGCCGGCCCAGTCGGGCTTCCAGAGCTAGCGAGCCAGTCTGGCCTGGACAAATGTAAACAGGACACGAGGAAAACTGGAACTACATGCAAAGCAGCTCAGCTCTCTGCGTTGCTAAGTCTTCTTCCCTTATTCTTTATTTGAAACCCACTTGAAAAAATAAGTTAGCCAGCACAGTTGACTTCAAAGACAGATGTATACTCTTCGCTATTTTTAGCGAGATGTGACCAGGTAGTAAGTTTGCCTTTCTCCCAAAGGGGTGGTGCATGAGAAAGAGTCGGTTCGAGCCTCCTCTCCCAGCAAAGTGGCCAGAGAGATGTGGGGGTGTGTTTGCACTCTCTTGGCCTTAGTTCAAAAATAGTTGTCGTGAACCCACCCTGTGCAGGTGGCTGGGCTGAGAATGGCAAGGGCTTTTAATACTAGCGCCTTTAGAATTTGCTTTCTTGCTGGGGTTAAGGTCACTGGAGAATGAGGGGTGGCTGTGGCTGGGAAATTGGGTTTCAGGTGGAAGGAGAGAGCCATCATCTTGGTGTAGAGACGAAGGCCTGAGCTATCTCTCTGACCTGTGACTCATCTTCTGTCCCAAGGCACTCAGTCCCTGGCGGCAGCTAAGAAATTAACATAAACATGAATCTACATGGTTCAGAAAGAGAACAAGGGTGACATGGAGTTCTGTGACTCCAAAATTGGTAACAAGAACCCAACAGGGGACAAAAAGAAGTTGGAAACCCCACCTTCTAGAAAGAGCCATGAAGACCAGGGGCCTGACCCTTCTCCCAGGGTTTATCATGAATAAGAGGCAGCTTAGAGGACTTTGCTGCTTCCAACCATCACCCAGCACTACCCCTCCCCAGTCTGTATGAGCAAAAGGCTAGGGGTAGGGAGAGTGAAAAGTCATCAGACGCTGGGGCCATTGTCTGGGCGGTGGAGAGGGGACTGTGGTAGTGCTTTCCAGATTTTGCGGAAGCCAAGGGAAAGGGCTGCTCAGGGAAGAATGGAAGGTGTATCCTGGGACTGCTGCCCTGTGCCCATCTGAAGCAGAGAAACGAGACTGGCAGACCGGTGGCGTGGGGCACGTGTTAAGTGATGAGTATCGTGCCTTCTCACCAGTTGGCAAAGCAAACTCAAGGGGGACGTGGACATTCTGGGGATGCCGGGAGATATCAAGCCAGCTTGGACCTCCCAAGACCGTGGTCAGAAGAACGCTGCAAAAGAGAGTCAGTGATTGGGTACCTGACTCACAATGGACACAAAAGCTCCTCAATATTTAGCAACAGACTGTTTCTCAAACCTCTTTTTGTCTTTGTCCTCTCAAGGAGCCTTTCTGGATATTTTTTCCAACACGACACCTTCCTCTTCCCTGCCTGTGAAACTTTAATACAACAGACATACTATACACCTATTCATGCATACCGCCCTTTGGAAGGCCACAAGCCATTGCTTCCTTGGAACTAATCTCTGCCTCTCTGAGGGCCAATGTTGGCTAGCCCTGCTGAGAATGCATGAGCTAGAGAAGTCATTGCACAGAGAGAGGGCCTGTCTCACACAACTGCAGCCCCCCCAAAGTGAAGTTTATTATCCTCTGGACCAAAGGAGACCCCATCCCAAGGGAAGCATGGGTATCTCACAAGAGAAGAGGCAGTGCTAGCATAGGATTTGGGGCAAGGGGAATGTTTGGGTGAAGTTTCAGTGAAGCAGTGCTTGCCAGGCTCCAAACTAAGCAGGCCTGTATGCAAACAGGTCAATTTTAGGCCCGGGCTGAGAAGTGCGCCCAAGGTCCTGTTCTTCGTATTGGAAAATACGAAGAAACGATAAAGGTAGGATTTTTGTCTGAAAACTCTTTGTCTGAAGTGCTCGGGTTGAAAAGCTAGGTTGCTTTTGCTGCTCAGACGCTCTTAGCAGCAGAGGGATGTTCCATTCTTACTGATAGGATTTCAAACAGCCAAGTTTCTGGTAGCCTGTGATTTTAAAGAACAAGGTTTCTCAGCAATATAACTTGGTTAGTTAACAAAACAAGTTTTTAAGAGCACCTGGTGGCTCAGTTGGTTAAGGGTCTGACTCTTGATTTCAGCTCAGGTCATGATCTTACGGTTTGTGAGCTCAAGTCAGAGCATTTGGCTCTGTCTAACAGTGTGGAGCCTGCTTGGGATTCTCTCTCTCTCCCTCTCTCTCTGTCCCTCCCCTGCTTGTGTTCTCCTTCTCTCTCTCAAAATAAATAAATAAACTTTAAAAAATATGTTTTTAAAGGTTTACAAAAGGAACTCGTTGATGGCCGGGATGGAGGAGGAGATTCTCCCTTCCAGAAAGAAGGATTCCCCCTTCAGCAAGCCCTAGGGCAGCACAACCCAGAAGGATGGGAGGAAGGGTAGACTTGACTTATCCCTGCTACAGGTTCCCTGGGCCATAGGTCAAGGCTCAGCTTATAGGGAACAGAGAGGAAGCCAGAAGTTTTAAATCTCCAAGTGTGGCCAGAAACCTACTCATAAAATCATTAAGAAACTGGCAGAGACAATTCAATACAGCCTGGCGGAAAGCAGCGAGCCGTTCATCTGCTGCAGGCTTGTACCACAACAAGTTCAAACTATTTATAAACCAGTGTCCGTCAGAGGAGGGCAGAGGGCAGGCAGGAAGCAGAGAGGAAGCTGGGTACACATGAAGCAGGCTGACTTGATGCCTTTTCCTGGCTTGATGCCTTTGAACACACAGCTGTAACACAAAGCAGGAGAGGTAAATCTGCTTCATGTAGATGCTGGGAGGGGAGGCAAAGGGGAGGCCAGGTTTGGGTTGAGAGGGAGGAATAGATGGGGGTGAGCAAGAAGCCGGAGATTCTGCAAAATTGGTTGTGACAATCCTCCAAAAGCAGGAAGCGGGGTGGCAATAAAGGTAGAAAGAATGTGGAAGAGGTCAGGCTGTAGATTCTTGGGAGAGGAGAATTAGAAGTGGGACACAGAGTTTGCAATGGAGGAAACAAGTGAAGTGAAATAGTGTGAGAAAGTGCTCAACTCTTTACCTTCCTCTCTCTGACATAACCTCTCTAGTTAAAACAAAAGACAAAAAAAAAAAAAAAAAGACCCCAAGACCCCAAGGCATTTGTGGCCCTGAAAACTCTGCCAAGTCTGCTGAGTTCCTTTTAAGGCCAGTTCTGAAAAACCATCCAGATGGAGGGAGATCAAGTCACCAAGATGGCAGCCTATGATCTGGGAAGAGGATGCTGAGATCACATTCCAGAAAAAGAATGGGAAGGAAGAAACGAAGTCTGAGAAACCTAATGGTAGTGGAATGGTGCACAGAATCCACCCCCCCCCCCCCCCGTGGAAGTGTGGAGTGAGGGGGAGAGGAAATATTGCAGAAGACAGAGTAGGGTATTTTCAGAAGGGAGGTGATTTTAACTGAATTTGACTCACTTCACTGAATTTAGACAACCAAATCAGTCATCCCCTGTTGCAGATCCCCCAGGCCCAGGGTCAATTTGTAATTGGCACTGACCACAACAATCTTGTTCCCATTTATTGGTGACTGCTCTCAGGCAGAACTCACAATGACCCAATTCTAGCCAACAAAATTCTAGCTCTCAGGAAGAACACACAATGACCCAATTTTAGCCAGTTAAGAGGTCTGCTGGGGGAGGGGAGGGTCTCTGGGAAAGACTTTCCTCCATACTGAAAGAGACAGATGTGTGAGGAGCGGCCCTCTCACTTCCTGGTTTGGAAACGTTTATGTGAGGATGTGGTACTTGGAATTGCAGCAGCCATTTGGGGGCCATAAGGCCACAAACTTGAGGAAGAACGCTAACAAGCTTAAGGTGGTGGAGGAGAAGGAAAAAAAGGCCTTGCTGAATTGGGACCCCTACCTCCACACTCACTGTTAATAAACATTCCTGTATTGACTCACCGTTAGCTAGATAGTCGCTAACTTGCAGCCAAATGCATCTTAACTGTCATCCCTCAGTCTAAGCATCCTATATCCTACTAGAATCCACTTGATGACATCTTCTCTTCTAAATTATTTTATGATCGTGGAATCTCTAAATTCTATTTGCTTTGGAGGAGTTATGAAATCCTAGTGTTTGTCTTACCTATTACAGCTGGACTCAAGGGAGATTTCTCCAGTCAGTAGCTCTGGCACCAAGATGTTGGGATTCCCCTCATTCGAAGTCTCTTGAGAGCTGACTGGCTGGGGCCGCAAGGACACAACATTATAAAACAAAAAACAAACCTATGGGATGAGACCCTTTTTGAGGTTGAGAATCATCTGACTGATGGTCAGGGCTGTAGCCTCCCCTCCTTTTATTGATAAAAATTCCCATGCTTGGGGGCGCCTGGGTGGCTTAGTCGGTTAAGCCTCCGACTTTCGCTTAGGCCATGATCTCGCGGTTCGTGGGTTCGAGCCCCGCGTCGGGCTCTGTGCTGACTGCCAGCTCAGAGCCTGGAGCCTGTTTCAGAGTCTGTGACTCCCTCTTTCTGACCCTTCCCCTGCTCACGCTCGCTCGCTCTCTCTCTCTCTCTCTCTCTCTCCTAGAAATAAATAAAACATTTAAAAAAAAAATTCCCATGCTTGGATGAAAGGACTAAATGTGAGACGGGAAACCATCAAAACCCTAGAGGAGAAAACAGGCAACAACCTCTTTGACCTCAGCCGCGCAATTTCTTGCTCGACACATCTCCGCAGGCAAGGGAAGCAAAAGCAAAAATGAACTATCGGGACCTCATCAAGATCAAAACCTTCTGCACAGCAAAGGAAGCAATCAACAAAACTAAATGGCAACTGACAGAATGGGAGAAGATATTTGAAAATGACATATTAAATAAAAGGCTAGTCTCCAAAATCTATAAGAACTTATCAAACTCGACACCAAAAAAACAATTAATCCAGTGAAGAAATGGACAAATGACATGAACAGACACTTTTCCAAAGAAGACATCCAGATGGCTAACAGACACATGAGAAGGTGCTCAGCATTGCTCATCGTCAGGGAACTACAAATCAAAACTAAAATGAGTTACCACCTCTCACTTGTCAGAATGGCTAAAATTAACAACTCAGAAAACAACAGATGTTGGCAAGGATGTGGAGAAAGGGGAACCCTCTTGCGCTGTTGGTGGGAATGCAAACTGGTGCAGCCATTCTGGAGAACAGTATGGAGGTTTCTCAAAAAATTAAAAATAGAACTACCCTATGACCCAGCAATAGCACTGCTAGGAATTTATCCAAAGATACAGGAGTGCTGATGCATAGGGGCACATATACGCCAATGTTTATAACAGCACTTTCAACAATAGCCAAATTATGGGAAGAGCCCAAATGTCCATCAACTGGTGAATGGATAAAAAAAGATGTGGTTATATATACAATGGATACTACTTGGCAATGAGAAAGAATGAAATCTTGTCATTTGCAACAATGTGGATGGAACTGGAGGGCATTATGCCAAGTGAAATAAGTTAGTCAGAGAAAGACATATCATATGTGTTCACTCATGTGGAATTTGAGAAACTTAACAGAAGACCATGGAGGAAGTGAAGGGGAAAAATTAGTTTCAACCAGAGAGGGAGGCAGACCATAAGAGACTCTTAAATATGGAGAACAAACAGGGTGGATGGGGGTTGGGGGAGAGGGGAAAGTGGGTGATGGGCTTTGAGGAGGGTACTTGTCGGGATGAGCACTGGGTGTTGTATGTAAGCGATGAATCATGGGAATCTACTCCTGAGGCCAAGAACACACTGTATACACTGTATGTTAGCTAACTTGACAATAAATTTTATAAATATAAATAACTAACTAAAAACATTTCCCATGTTTATTATGGGACATAGATTGCCTTGGAAACAAGAGAGTGTTGAATGAATGGGGATGGGGATCATGAGTGATGTCCTATGGAAGGACGCTTGGCCCTGCTCAGTTTTTTCAGGAACAGGAGAGCCTCCCAGTCTTCCTGCATGTGGAGTCACTGTAACACACATAACGGCTACACGAAGACAAGGAGATGTGTCCCTGGATGTCTAATTCACCACTTAACAACTTGTGCACACAATTAAGGACTTGCTGCTTGCCTTGTCCCTGCCCTCCCTCCTTCTAGTGATTGTTTCCTAGTGCTTCTTGGTGGTTGGAGCACAAACCTCCTCTTTCCAACACCCTAGAAACTTCCTTCAAAATAACTCCTTGTTTGCTTATCCTTCGGAAACAATCAAATTATATACTGTGAATCAAAAGGTCAGCTGGAAAAGATATAAACAGGAAAGTTCACTGCAAAGTAAACTGAACAAACAAGCTTGGGCCCTGGGAGGGGGTAGTGGCAGCGCTTGCTGCTGCTGTTGCATGCCCACCGGACCCCAGTCAGTCTGGTGAGGCATCCGGCCGGGCTCTGAGACAAGAGAGACACACAAGAGCATTGGAGGCATCACTTCTGATCTCACAACCCAGCGATGTCTTCCTAGTTGCTCTCAGGAGGATGAGAGCCACCTCATGCACACAGACTGTACAGAAATATTCATAGCAGCTTTGATCATGATAGCTCCAAATGGGAAATGGTGCAGGTGACCATCAAAAGAGAATGGATGTGGGGGCGCCTGGGTGGCTTAGTCGGTTAAGCGTCCGACTTTCGCTTAGGTCATGATCTCGCGGTTCATGGGTTCGAGCCCCGCGTCGGGCTCTGTGCTGACTGCCAGCCTGTTTCAGTCTGTGACTCCCTCTCTCTCTGACCCTCCCCTGCTCATGCTGTCTCTCTCTCTCTCTCCTAGAAATAAATAAAACATTTAAAAAAAGAGAGAGAGAGAGAGAATGGATGTGGGGTGCCTGGGTGACTCAGTTGGTTAAGTGCACAACTTCAGCTCAGGTCATGATCTTGCAGTTTGTGGGTTCAAGCCCCACATCTGGGTCTGTGCTGACAGCTCAGAGCCTGAAGCCTGCTTCCAATTCTGTGCCTCCATCTCTCTCTGCCCCTCCCCAGCTCATGCTGTCTCTCTCTCTCTCTCTCAAAAAATAAACATTTAAAAAAACTTTTTAAAAAAAAGAGAATGGATGTAAAAACTGTGATGCAGCCATGCAGTGGAATACCGCTAGGCAATAAAAGTAACACACTGATGACACAGGTGACCATACAGCCTCTGACTCTGATACTGTGATTTATCATAAGAAATGTATTTGGTCTTCAGCCAAGGGCTGGAGTTGCCCAGCAGTGGCCCATTCCTGCCACAGAGTTCCTAAAAGCTTTGGAATTTCCATGAGAGTGACAAAGGCGTCTTTTGTTATGCGGAGGTAGCTTTTGGACCCCCACCTAAAGGTGGGGGCTGGGTGCCCGAGGAACCAACTGAGGGATCAGAAGGTTGGTACTTTCAGTTCTGACCTGACCTCTGACTTCTGGAGACTGCGGGAGGGGCGGGAGGTTGAATCAACCCCAACCGCCTATGTAATCAACTAATCAATTGTGCCCATGAAACGAAGCCTCTGTATAAACTCAAATGAATGGGGCTCAGAATGCCTCCAGTTGGTGAACATGTGGAGATTTGGGGAGAGCGGTGCACTAGGAGAGGGCATGGGAACTTCACACACCTTACCCATCTCGTACCTTGCTCTATGTGTCTCTTCCATCGGGCTGCCCCCGGGTAACGGCCTTGATGGGTGATCTAGTAAGTAAAATGTGTCCGTGAGTTCTGTGAACCGCTCTAGCAAACTCACTAAACCCAAAGTGGGGGCCATGGTTACCTTGAACTGTAGCCACTGGGTCAGAAACACAGGTGACGGCTTCAATCAGCCATTGGTGTCTGAAACGGCAGCGGAGTCGGTGGTGGGGGGAGGGTAGTCTTGTAGGACTGAGCCCTGTAACCTGTGGCATGTGACGCGATCTCTAGGGAGAATTAAGTTGAATTGCAAGGTGGGGAAGCCACCCTCGCCCCTGGTTAGAATTGGTACCAGAACCATGTACTGAGAGAAAGCAGATCAGTGGTTGCCAGGAGCCAAAGAGAAGGGTAAGGGATGAATGGGAAGATGCCAGAGGGATATTTGAGAGTGATGGAAGTGTTCTTGAATTTGATTGGGGTAGGGGGTTACAGAGATGTCTACATTTGTCAAAACCTCTCGAAGTATATGCTTAAAATGGATGCATTTTTATTGCATGTAAATTTAGCCTCTCTAAAAATAGTTGATTAAAAAAGTCACGGCACCTCCCCTCTGTGTCACTTCATATTATATGTGTACATAATGTCGGCAATAAACCTTCCCACATTTCAAAAAGCCACGCAGGTCTCTGCTTTTGCTGTGCCCTCTGCAGACGTGACTGCTGTCGTACGGGCAATGCAGGTTACAGGAAAGGGCGGAAACCATGGTGCAAACAGGTGATCGGTGACAACTGGCTCTTCTCTGGGTGCTGGAGACCCACGGGGAGCAGCAGGGACTATGGCCAACTGGGGAATGCACAGCTCGTCAGAACTCCTGTCCTGTCTTGTCGCCAAGAAAGGCTGTGGGGTCAGGGCTGCCATACCTTTCGATTCTCAGTTGAAAACCCAGCTGTTACTGCTGGGTTTTTTTTTGAAATCTTACTTCTTATTTTTTTTGTAAGCTGATGAATTGTTAAAGTGTTGTGAGTGGTGAAAATGAGACGGGCCTGAGGGCTGTGATCTGGCTCTCAGGCTTCCAGTTTGTGGCCTCTGCAGCCGTGGAGGCTGAGGAGGGTTCAGATACCAGGAACGAGTGGTGAAAGAAGCAGGAGGAAGTGTCATTTTGCCACAAGTGCAGCTCAGAGATAACTTTGCCCAGATCTGATGGCAACAGCTGCGGAGATCTGCTGACTTCTTAAAATCGTTCTTAGCCTTTCCGAGTCCCCGCCCAGGCCAGCAGCCCTGTTCTAATACTACCCGCTGCCTCACCCTCTCAAGGGAGGTCCCTGGCGGTCACAGGCAGGGCAGAGCAGAGGCGCCCATGGGAGAGCTCCCACAATCGCCCGGGGCCTCTGTCTCGACCCTGGCTCCTCTTTTTGCCCCTATGCTCTGGTAGGCAGTGCTCTGGAAGGCTGTCCCCTTTTGCTCTTGCTCTCCACCCTCTCTCTCCAAGTGTTCTAATCCATGACCACTTCTTTAACTGTTGATGACTCCCAAACTTCCATCCCCAGCCCCAGACTCTTGGGTACCCAACTGTGAATATCTCAACTTCACATGTCCAAACTAAGGTCTTCATTCCCTTCCCCAGAGCTGAAGACCCAGAGAGCGGCAGCACCATCTACCTACCTGCCCATGCCAGAAACCTAGGAATCATTTTTTTAAGGTTTCATTCTTTTTTACATTTAATCATACAATTAAAAGGAACTTTTTCAGGCAGTACTAAACAGTTACGTGAATTTTAACACTCATGGATTCCTGTAACCACCACCAAAATCAAGATAAACAATAGTTATAGTCACTTCTTCCCCTGGCTCCTAACCACCGACAACCACAGATCTATCATATTTATCTTTTCAAAAACATCACCTAAATGGAATCATACAGTCTTTAACCTTTTGACATTGGCTTCTTTCACTCAGCAAAATGTCTTTGAAATTCACCCCAGTTACTGCAAGCATCATGGTTTGTTTCCTTTTAGTGCTAAGTGGTTCATTCCACAGTCTGGCTGCATCACCATTTGCTTATCCATACACCCACTGAAGGACATTTGGGTTCTTTCAGTTTAGGACAATCATGGATAGAGATGCTCTAAACATTCACGCACTGGTTTTTACGTGGACTCAAGTTTTCACTTCTCTAGGTCAAATATCCAGGAGAGGGATGGCTGAGTCATCTGGTAATTGTATGTTTAACTTTTTAAAAAATACCTTCAACCTGTTTGCTGGTGGTTGTACCATTTTGCGTTCCTTCCAGCCACAGAAGAGATTCAGTTGCTCCACATCCTTGTGGCACTTTGTGGCACTTGTGGCCATCTGGACAGGTGGACGGTGGCCAGGAAGCCATTCTGGGAAGGCAACTGTGCTCACCACTATTCCACCAATGCACACCAGTCATTCTTGATGCCTGCGCCCTTACTGCTCACATGCAATTCATCATCAAGTCCTACTGAGTCTATCTCCAGAACATGTCTTGTTAGAACCTGCTTCTCTCCAATGCATGGCAACCATGATCTCTCACCTGGGCTCCAAAAGCTTCCAACCCAGTTTTTCTTCTTGTCTTTATCCCCATTAGTTCACGTCACAGCCAGAGGGGCCTTTGAAGAACAAAAGTTGAATCATGTCATTGTCCATTGTCCATTCCTATCCTCTCTTCCTGGCTTCCCAGGCCTTGCGCCATCTGTCTCTGCCTCTCACAGTCTCTAAGCCCTTGGGGACTCACCCTACTTTCATTGACATCACTCTGCTGGTCTGGCCTCAAGCAGCCAGGTGCTCAGTCTCTGCACATGTGTAGTCTCTGCACAACTCCGCGCTCTGCAGGCGTTCAGTTTCTTCCATGCTTGACCTGGTCGACTCACCTCTTCTTTCAGATTTTCTTACCAAGTCACTCTTTAGAGAGGCCTTCCCTGATCACCCATGCTCAAGTAACCCTTGCCACTTGATGTTATCTCACACTGTGCTATGACAGTTTGATTTACATATTTGTCTGTTCATTTGTTTAGTATGTGAATTCCTCCCTGTACACTGGGAAGCCCTTGAGAGCAGTCACCATGTCTGTTTTATTTGTTACTGTACACCCAGGTGCCTAGCACCTGGGCAGTACCTAGCACAGTACCTAGCACAGACTAGGCATTTGGTATTTGATAAATAAATGAATGAATAATAAAAAGTATCTCTAAATTTCCACTATTATAAGTAATGCTACAAGGAACATCCTTTTTCATAAATGCTAGTGCATTTATACAGTTTTTCTTATATTTATTATTGAGAAACAGAGACAGAGCACGAGTGGGGGAGGGGAGGAGAGAAGGGAGACACAGAATCGGAAGCAGGCTCCAGGCTCTGAGCTGTCAGCACAGAGCCTGACATGGAGCTGGAACCCACAAACTGTGAGATCATGACCTGAGCTGAAGTCGGACACTTAACGGACTGAGCCACCCAGGTGCCCCTACACATTTTGTAAAAGAGGTACTACTGTATTATGTGGTATATATGTTTGGTTTTTTAAATATTGACAAATCACCTTTCCCGGATGAATCAGCTCTGTCCCCTAGCTGTCTGTAGGAGGCTCCATAACTCTGCAAACAAGGGAAAATATCATATTTTAATTTTTTTTAAGCTGACATTTAAAATTTAGTAGTTCAGTGTATTAGTCAGGGTCCTCCAGAGAAAGAACCTATAGGATGTGTGTATACGTAGAAAGAGATTTATCTAAGAAATTGGCTATGTGATTGTGATGGTGTGTGAGCCCAAAATCTGATGGAGGAGGCTGGCAGGCTGGGGACTCAGGTCCAAAGAGTTGCAGTTCAAGTCCTAAGGCAGTCTGGCTGGGAAACTAGGAGGAGTCAATGTTGCAAATGAAATATGAAGGCAGTCTGCTGGAGAATTCCCTCCTGTTCAGGGAAGAACAGCCTTCATTCAAATCTTCAACTGACTGGACAGCAATCTGCTTCACTCAAAGTCTACCAATTTAAATGTAAGTCTCATCCAAAAGTATCCTCACAGAAACATCTAGGATAACACTGGACCCTGCGGCCCAGCCAAGCTCATACATAAAATTAAGCATCCCCTCAGTACTATTTTAATTTTACTTTCTCTTATAAAAGGTGAGGAAGTGGGGCACCTGGGTGGCTCAGTCGGTTAAGCACCTGACTTTCGATTTTGGCTCAGGTCATGATCTCACAGTTCATGAGTTTGAGCCCCGTGTCAGGCTCCACACTGACCCGCTTGGGATTCTCTCTCTGCCCCTCTCTGGATTGCATGTGTGCATGCGTGCATGCTTTCTCTCTCAAAATAGATAAATAAACTTTAAAAAATGAGGTAGAAACTATTTGCATATTAAATATAGTCATTTCTGGTTTTTTTTTACATACCTAAAAATCCATCTAACCAGGGGCGCCTGAGTGGCTCAGTTGATTAAGTGTCCAACTTCAGCTCAGGTCATGATCTTGCGGTTCAAGCCTGCTTTGAAATTTGTCTCCCTCTCTCTCTGCCCCTCTCCCATTCACATTCTGTCTCTCTCTCTCTCAAAAATAAATAAACATTAAGAAAAAAAAATTTAATCCATCTAATGAAAATACTCACACATATTTAGATAGGTAGACAGACAGACATTCACTGAAGCACTGTTTGTCATAACAAAAGAGCTGAAAACAATGATATGATAGTTCATCAGGTATATTACATAGTGAAAAATAAAGTTTCAGGGCAATATGCATAGTATTACCTAATCTATGCAATTTTTAAAACTATACATTTCTTTATGTACATATATGGGTATAAATAAACAAGAGATTACCTCTAGAAAGGAAGAAGTGTCATGGAGAAGTAAGTAGCATTTCACATTTCACTTCTGTATTGTTGAATCCTTTTACAATAAGGATATATTCTTGCATGATTATGCAATCTTTTAAAATTAAAAAAAAAAGTGGAAGAAAATTTGCCACTTGGATTCTGACCCAGCTGGAACAGAGAATAAGATACAGAAATTTCAGGTGCCTGCAAAAATAGCCACGTAGATCAACAGAACAAAATAGAAAACCCAGAATTGGACCCGCAAATGTATGGTGAACTAATCTTCAACAAAGCTGGAAAGAATATCCAGTGGTAAAAAGACAGTCTCTTCAGCAAATGGTACTGGGGAAACTGGACAGTGACATGCAGAAGAATAAACCTGGACCACTTTCTTACTTACACCATACACAAAAATAAACTCAAAATGGATGAAAGACCTAAATGTGATACAGGAAACCATCAAAATCATAGAGGAGAACATGGGCAAAACAGACACTTTTCCAAAGAAGACATCCAGATGGCTAACAGACACATGAAAAGATGCTCAACATCGCCCATCATCAGGGAACTACAAATCAAAACTAAAATGAGTTACCACCTCTCACTTGTCAGAATGGCTAAAATTAACAACTCAGAAAACAACAGATGTTGGCAAGGATGTGGAGAAAGGGGAACCCTCTTGCGCTGTTGGTGGGAATGCAAACTGGTGCAGCCGCTCTGGAGAAGAGTATGGGGGTTCCTCAGAAAATTAAAATAGAGTTACCTTACAACTCAGTAATGGCACTACTAAGTATTTATCCACAGGATATAAAAATGTTGATTTGAAGGGGCACATGGGCTCCAATGTTTATAGCAGCATTATCAACAATAGCCAAATTATGGAAAGAGCCCAAATGTCCATTGACGGATGAATAAATAAGGAAGATATGGTATATATATGCAATGGAATAGTACTTGGTAATCAAAAAGAATGAAATCTTGCCATTTGCAACAACATGGATGGAACTAGAGTGTATTATTCTAAGCAAAATAAGTCAGCCAGAGAAGAATAAAATAAAAACAGGATCGGGGGGAACAAACAGAGGGTTGCTAGAGGGGTTGTGGGAGGGGGATGGGCTAAATGAGTGAGGGGCATTAAGGACTCCACTTCTGAAGTCCCTGTTGCACTATATGCTAACTTGGATGTAAATTAAAAATAAATTAATTCATTCATTTTAAGAAATAATAAAAAAAATAAAAGCCAGAATGGGGGCGGGGGGGCCTGTACTCAAGGTATCTGAGCCCCTACCCTAGTTATTCCTAGTATATAATCAATATATTCAATTAATTACTTAAAAAAAATAAGTTAACCCTTAAGGGTAGGGGGATGGGTAAAATGGGTGGAGAGTGGGGTTACAGCTAAGGAATGAATAAGTCATGAGGATAAAAAGCACAGGATAAGGGACATAGTCAATGATACCATAATAGTGATGTATTGGAATAGACCGCAGCTATACTTGTAGTGAATACAGCATAATATACAAACTTGCAGAATCACTATGTTGTACATCCAAAAGTAAAATAATATTGTGTGTCAATCATACACAACTAAAATAAATAATGAAATAAAGATCAGAGTGGTAACTTAGAAAAAAGATCAACAGATACCAAGTGCCACCACATCCCCATCTAACGGAAGGCGTTAGACCATCCACACAGACTCTGGAAACTGGTTTTATCAGCACTGGTTCAAGGCTCATCTCTAGCCCATATATAAGGAGCCGGGATGTGGAAGAGGAGACAGGGAGGACTTTCTGGAACACTGTGAGTGCATCATGTTCTGACCCCAGTGAGAAGATGATGGGGAGCTTCCTGCTCACAGATAATGCACAACAGAGGGGCTAAAGACAGCCACGGCAGGGCTTGACATGTCCCTGAAGTTTAGAGGACATGAGGGCTGATGCCAGATGCTTGCTGGGAAAAATCAAAACAGGACAAGCAGCCACACTGGCGGTGAGCTGCTGTCCCACCAACAATGGTATTAAGGTCCACGGCCCCCTTGGACCAAAGGGGGACCCTCTGCTGACGAGCCAGCCTAGTCATTTCGTGACGTGAATGACCCGCCCAAGAGTCATCCTGGAGGAGCAGCAAGATCCCACAGAGAGAAGGCCCAGGAACGGTGACCAGGCAGAGGAGGCACTCACATCCAAAGGAAATGCAGAGAAGTTTCCAGTTGGGGAGCTCCAAGAACCTGCAAAAAGTCTCCATGGGAGAATGAGTCAGCATGGGATGCATCCACCCAGAGAGCATGAGCCCTGGGTCATAACTGTACCAGGCCAGCTAGACATTGCTGGCCCCTCCTGCATCCTCTCTGCCCACAGGGAGGGGCCGAAAGCTGCAGCTAATGGGTGGGAGAGCACAGGAGACCAGATGGAGCCAAGGAAGGGAAATCCCACCGTCCCATGCCCTTCCTCTGCAGCCTGTAGGTCGGAGGCATTTCAGAGCTGAGAGAGAGAAATGCTCCCTGGGGCACAACTGGGAATTCTGAAATTATACCGGGCTGGAGCTACGTGATTATTACACAGACTGGACTTTTATTGTCTAAGAGTACCCACAGAAGCCAGGGCCCTCGAGAAGTCATGCTACCTCAGGAAGAAGGGTTGCGGGGGACGAAACGAAGTTGGGTTTACTGGTATCTGTCAAGTCCAATTCATTCCATAACATGGTTATAGCCCATTTTAGATGGCTGCAGGGTGCAGAATTTACCGTCTCGGTATTTTGCATCAGCACAACATCTAGACCATTCTGGACTCTTGTGGAAGCAGAATTTTCTTCTGTTCGAGGAGGGGCTGCTGCCCCAGGGCAGCTCCTGCGCTCAGAGCCAGGCAGGTGCACCTGCTTGTCTGAGGCTCACTCCAGTGCCTGCCTGCCCCAGGGCATCCGGCCTGGGGCCTTACCTTTACTCTTAGGATGCAACCCCCAGGTGACGTTAAACATACAGTCACACAAATACCTTGACAGGACCTAGCTTTTAAACCCATGGCTCATTTCCAGTTCTACACTTTGCTGAAGACAGTCAAAGAGCAGACAAGGGAAATCCTGAAACTATTTTGTGAATGGTGCAATTATTTCATGGTAAGAGGCAGCTCTACCATTACAACCCCTTTGGGCATGTCATCACCTTTTATTTTTTTTCTTCATATACTGGGAACCTCAAAAAATGGAAGTGGTCTGGGCTGTCCTGACCACTGAGGGGCCCTGTTGTAAGAACGCTGAACGTCCTTCAGTTCCCCAGCAGCTGAGCCCCCTCCCATGTTGAGGGAACTGCCCATGTATGAATTTAGTCTTTGTGGGAAGTTCCCAGCAAAGAAGCTGAGAATGCTGGGATCTCGTTTTCTGAGCACCTCCCCTATGTTTAGCTCATCGAGTTCAGCTACCCAACTCAGACTCTGAGGCCACGAAGTGGTATAAAGAAGGAGGGCAGCAGGAAATTCCTCCCGGAGGTGGCAACGGTGGTGGCAGACAGACTGTGGCTCTGGGGCCCCGTGTGTATGTGGGTTTGGGGGGAGGGGCTCCTGTGCCCTCAGTGGACTGGGTTGGTGGCATGACTTTTAATGTGGTCCTGGCTGCACAGCTCCCTTTATTCTCCAAGCCTGGTTCTCCAGCCTTCCTGGCAGATCTCTGAGCTACCCAACATGTTATCATATAATCTCTAAATTAGCAGCGTTGGCCTCTGTTGCTGCAATTAAGAGCCATCACTGAGACACTGTGCAGAGCAGTGATTATGGGCTCAGAAAGCCTGCATTCTATTGAGTGATATGAAACCCATTAGTAACCAGTAAAATGAGACTGCATTAAAACAGCAGACACTGCTTGATATCCATTCAGCTGGCAAAAATCCAGAAGCTGGATAATGCCAAGTATGGGTGGGGATGGGTGGGGAATCTAATGGCCGGGAGGCCCATAGCCCTGTCTTTTTTCTTTTCTATGTCTACCTCGGTCCTATCCACTCTCCCACCTGGGAGTGGCCCAACAGAAGAGGAGGCTATGGCTGGGTGGTGTGGCCACACTCCATCACCTACAGGACTGTCCCTGCTTAATCACAGGTGTGTCCGTGACACTCAGCACAGCTCGTGATGAATGCTCAGTAAACATTAGCTGTGGAGGCTTTCTCTTACTTTTAAATGATTTTTTGAGTAAGGTCACACACACTCAGAAAGAAAATTCTTTGGGTTGTTTTTTTTTTAATGTTTTTATTTTGAGAGAGAGCACGCACACATGTGTGAGTGGGGGAGAGGCAGAGAAAGGGGGAGTGTGAGAATTCCAAGCAGGCTCCGCACTGTCTGTATAGAGCCCGATCCCGTGAACCGTGAGATCATGACCTGAGCCAAAATCAAGAGTTGGATGCTCAGTCAATTGAGCACCACCCAGGTGCCCCAGAAAAATGTTTTTTTTTTTTTTAACAGCTCAAAAGGATCTACAGAGAAAAGTCTCCCTCCCACCTTAACACCCAGTTCCCCTTTATAGAGATAAACCACAGCTACCAGTATCGTGCATGTCCCGTCCCCAATCTACTACTCACCCAGCATCCAGAAGGATCCTTTGGGAGTGTGAAACAGCTGATCTCATGCCTCTGCCTACCATACTCCAGGTGTCCCTCCACAGCCTGACCACAGCCACGAGGCCCCACGTGGTCCGGGGCCCGCCAGCCACCTGATGTCATTATCATGACTCTACCCTCTCCCAGTCCCCCTGATGCCACTCCGGCCTCCCTGAGCTCTTCCAACACACTGGCTTCCCTCAGGGCTTGCTGTGCCCGTGTCTGGAACACTGTGACAGTCTCACACCTCATTCTCTTCTTTCTTGCGGGTCTCTGCTCAAACATCCCCTCCTCTGACAGCCCTTCGCAGGCTCGCTCTCTGCCCCCATCTGTCTTCCTTCTTAGCCCCAGTCTAGCCATGGCTTGTGTTCTGATCAATCTGCTGCCTGCCCTGCACGGGTGGAACGTCAGCTCCGTGAAGCAAGGCCCGTTCGCTGTTGACTCCCCAGCGCTGGCGAGCGTGGTGACATGGGGGCTGCTCAGGAAACCCTCGCTGCGTGAATGTGTGGGTTCATGTCTCCTTCTCTTGTGTAACTCGCTATTCTTACAACACGCTTTTTCCTTCGAATAATACGTCTCAAAGTTTGATCTACATTGGCATATGCAGATCTCCCTCGCCATCTGTAACGGATGTGTGGCATGTCTACTGACTGGGCGCCCCATGGTTTTTACTTAATCAGATCCCTACTGATGGATATAGGTTTGTTTCTGGTCTTTTATTATCACAGAACAAACAGACAAACAAAGAACACTGTGAGGATATATTTCATACACATGGGAAAGTATATCCATATAATAAACTCATAGATGTCAGCATGTTGGACCAGATGGTATGGGATTTTTAATTCTGAAAGGCATCACCAAATTGTATCCTCCACAGAAGTGTCCCAAGTAACAAGCGGAGAGAGAGGAGTAGGAGATGAGGCCAGAGAGGGACAGGGACAGGAAGCCAACACAGTAGAGCTTACAGGCCACTGTAAGGACTGTGGCATCAACAAGAGATGGGAAGGCCGTGGGGTTTTGAGTAGAGGAGGGATGTGACCTACTTAGGTTTCAAAAGACCCATTCTGGCCGCCGTGTGGACAACAAGAGTAGCAGGGGGATCAGACAGGAGATCATTCAGGGACACAGGCGAGCGATGGGAATGACAGCTTAAACCAGGGTGGGAGCGGGGGGTGTGTTAAGAAGTGGTGAGATTGGGGATATAGTTTGAAGATAGAGCGGAAGATGTCTGCTCATGGAATAAATGTCAGAGGAAGAGAAGAATGAAAGATCTCTCTCGGGGTTTTGGTCTGAGTGACTGGAAGGATGGGGTGGCAGAGTCTCTGCACCCTGGGGCCCCACTCCCGAGATGTGAGAAGCCTGGACTTGCAGAGGTGTCAGCCAGTAGAGGGGGTGACGGCTGGAAAACCTTAATGTCCTAACAGGTGAGGTTTCTCCCTCTTAGACTCTGTGGCTTCGAGGGGTGCAGCTGAACCGCAGTGGGCCGAGCTGTCAGGGGTCTGGCTCAAGAGCAAGTGACAGCAGTGACTACCCTGAACCCTGCTCCCTGGAGGGGCCCATGCACCTCCCTTCCGATCCCTTCCCTTCCTCTGGTGGTCCATGCCGCTGTGCGTGTGGTTGGATACTTCTGTTCCCCAGCTCCTTAAAACGTTTCCCAGCATGTTAAGTGCCCCCCTATCTGATCTCACCCCGATACGTTGTTGCTGATGCTGAAGGCGACAGTGATGTGTGTTGTCAAGATAGAAGGAACAAGAAGGGGGCTGTCAGCTTCTGCCCGGCTAGGGCAGCTTATCGGGACACACCAAAGAGCAGGAGAGGGAGAGAAGATCAACGGATGCGGATGCGACAGCTGTCTGTCCTCAGAGGTCAAACACCTCCAGATGACAGCCAGCCCTCTCTAACTCCCTCCTGGGTCCTCTCACTGCCACCCACAGGCTGAGCGGCCTGACCTGGCTTCTGCAGCCAGCTACCCTGGCCTCCTTTCTGTTCCTCCCACACAGCAAGTCTGTTCGTGCTGCAGGGCTCTGGTGCTTGCTGTCCCCTCTACGTGCAACGCTGTTCCCATGACTGGCTCCTCGCCTCCGTTTGAACAGCCCTGCTTAGCCCAGGCCTTTCTTGACAGCTGTCCCCCCCAAAAGCCCCACACTGGCCTCCCTCTCGATTTCCCGTTCTGCGTCCTTCCTTCACTTGAAATTCCCTGGATGTTTTCCCCACTTACTGTCCGTCTCATTCACCCATGTTTGCGGTGCCTAGAGCCGGGTCTGCACGGAGCAAGGGCTCAGGGCATCTGATGACGGAGGTGGGGGAGTGGGGGGGTGGGGGGGGCATGGTGGAGGAAGCCCATGCACCAATCAGCCATGAGCAGCCTGCGCATCGCTTCGCTGAGGGGAAGCAGGGATGCTGTGTGGCCCACCCACGACGCTGCTGTGTGAAGGTCACGGAGCCTGCTCGTTCTCTAAAACAGCTTAGTCAGAACTCCCCTTTCTACCCCGGTGACCCTGGGACCTGAGCACCAAGGATGTCCCGACACTGGCTTGGGGGACAGAATGGAGATAAAAGAGAAGG
This sequence comes from Hyaena hyaena, assembly GCF_003009895.1. Classification (NCBI taxonomy): domain Eukaryota; kingdom Metazoa; phylum Chordata; class Mammalia; order Carnivora; family Hyaenidae; genus Hyaena; species Hyaena hyaena. Next base: position 108,624 of record NW_024080976.1, read on the forward strand.
CAAGAAGGGCAGGTTGTGACCTCCTCGTCGCTTGTATCAGCATCTAGCAAGCTCTCACGGGCACCCCCAGCTCTTGTCCTTTCACTCCAGAGCCATGCAACTGCCTGTGACATGCAAGGGACTATATGTTGGTTTTTTCTAAGGACAAATTTCCAAACAGTCAACTTTCAGAAGAGCCAATCTTACTTAGACTCAACCCCAACACCCCAAGGGGAGGCGTGGGGTCACCCCAGGAGGCGCTGCCCTTCACCAGGATGAAAGCGGGCTAATAGACTTCCACAGTCTATGTGGTCCTAGCGCCTGCAGCTCTGTTCCTCACCGGCTGATCAACTCCTTGGGGACAGGGATGGAGAAAGGAGGACCCTTCCCTGGCATTTGAGGGTGAGAGCAGCCTTATGTGGCACTCTTCACCTTCCCAGTAAGTTTCTGTTGCTCAGTCAAATGCAGACAGCAACATGGTACAAATTAACTTGGCGGAGAGCAAAAGATAATTATGTTGTCTTTGCCCCATGTGTATCAAGCATCAAAAGCAATTCCTGAGTGCCCATTTTAGGACAGGAACAGTGTGCATTAGGAAGGTCAGCCTACAGGAACATAGAGAGACCGCTTGGGTACCAACATGCAGAGTGATGAGCAATAAGAAATCCTTTCTGGAGGAGAACCTGGGCTGAGGGTCACTCTGCCTGCATCAAGGGGAAAGGGCGAGAGTCTCTGTCAGCAGGGTCAAGTGGCCAGGGGCAAGACACGCACATTCCCTGAGAAGCGACAAAGCATCCTCGGTGAGTGTCCAAGTCTTCGTGGGTCTGTCTCAAGACACCCCCAGGGAGCACTGTGGACCAACACAGGTTGGTGAGAGAACAGTGAGAAGAAGGGCGGCCCAGGCAGGGCACAGCCCACCGGGGGAGGGAATGGGTGGGGCGGAAGATCCAGGACCCAACTTGTCCCGGCAGCAACATGGACTCGGGATAGTCTGAGTCTAAGGAAAAGCATTTGTAAGAAGAGAACTGATGGGCCAGAGGAAGTCAGACAATGCTTAAGACACTAATGAGTTTCAGAGGAGCCTCCTAGAAAGAGAACAGGAAACTGATCAGGCCAGGGGCCTTGAGAGGGAAGCCGGGGAAGGAAGGGGTGCAGAAAGAGTGGAGGGGGCAGGAAGAAGGTGCATGTGCAAAACTGTTGGGAATAATCGCCCATGCGAAGGAAAAGGGAATAGATTACTTGAAACTGGGAAGGGAGAGGAAGCCCAAAAGAGTTGTGATCTGGATTCTACGAGAAATAAGTTTGGTGGGGACAGAATTTGGTGGGGGATCCAGAGGGCCAAGCTGCCCTGGGAAGAGCTCACTTACTGACTTTCCTCTCTCTGACCACATGACTCTTCCAAGTATAAATGTCTCATATGTGTGGAAGAGAAAAGGTGGTCCAGTTAGACAAGGTTCTTCCTGCCCCTGAGACCCGACAAATTCGAAAAGCCATCCGACTATCTCCAGGAAGGCAAGACTCCCAACTTTGCTTGTGCTCAGGGAAGAGGTCATCGGGATCACAAACCCACAAAAAGATGGGACAGAAGGAAGGAGTGAAGGGGGGCAGAGTATGGCGTTTACTCTCCAAGATGATGAGGCACGAAGTCGCAGAGATGGGAAAGGGGCCAAGACAAGTCAAATGGCGGGCTGGTGGTGCTGGGGTGGGGGCCGGGTGCAGGGGCAGGGGGGGAAAGAAAGTGAGCTCAGCCCCAACTAGATGGGAATCACCTGTTCACCTGGCCCTCTACCCAAGATTCTCCACTCTGGGAACGTGATTTGTAGATGGGACACCAGTAACATGCTGGCAGTAACAGGTTGGGGACTCAAGTTTTAGTTTAAATGTCTACCTTTTAATGATAAATAAGAGGAGATTAAAAGTTACACTTGATCGACATTGATCTCACATACATGTGCTTTCTTCAGGCAGCGAGAAAGGGTGCATTTGCAGGTAGCAGGCTGGGAATTGTGGTACTTCTAGAGAAATCATGGTTATCTGCGATATGAGGACCTAAGTGACTGTGCCAGAGTCATGGGACTGAGGGGAGGCAGGGCCAGGGTTGGGATTCTGGGGACCTGGCCCAGCTCAGATCCCTTCCCTTACTACTCAGTCCTTCTCCCCAAAACCTACAGGTTTTCTTTGAATGGTTCACCGTGGAATCAAGAAGCTGGGTGTCTGGGACTCACCTTGGGCTCAACGTGCCCATCCCTCAGGCCTAACTAAATTCTCATTTTCAGGGATGAGGCTGAGAGTTTTCTGTTCAAGTCCAAAGACTTGTGAAGGGAAAGGAAAGAGAAAACAGGCAAATATAAAGAAAGAAACCACAACCAGGTTGAACAAAATTTGGAGAAACTCAGAGACAGCCTCAGGCTTAGTCCCTCCTGGTGACGGAGCAGCTGTTTCCTTCCCCTCTGTTCATATAGCCATTCATTTATCAACAGATATTGTTGAGCACCTACTATGCACCAGGCATAGTCCCAGGTCCTAGGGACACAGTGGTGAACAAGACAGAGGAGCTCACTGCCTTCAAAAGTGGCCTTTCTAGTGGGGACTTGGAGACCTCAGACGTTTCCTATGGGGGCTTCTAAGACATCACAATGTTTAGGAAACTAATCTTCCTTCCTTCCTCCCTCCTTCCCTCCCTCCCTCTCTTCCTTCCATCTTGTCCTCCCTCCTTCCCTCCCCTCCTTCCCTTCCCACCCGTTCTTTCCCCTCCTCTCTCCTTTCCTTTCCTCTCCTTCCTTTTCCTCATCTCCCTTCCAGAAGTAATTCTGCAGGGAAGCAAAGAGGCCGGACTCACAGGAAGCAGGGCAGTGCTCAGTTTTGAGGGGTTAGCCATAATCACTCAGAAAGGCAGGCAGAGGACATGCAGTGAAGCTGAGAATGGATTCACCTCTGTTTGGGGCTGGGAAACCCATGGCCAGAGAGGAGTCATGACCTTGTCTTCTGTCTCTTCAGGAAGGATGGCCCGAGGTCCGCACAGCCTGGGACTTCTCTTTGTCTACACGATGTATTTTCTCACTGGTCTCCCTGCCAACCTCCTGGGTCTGTGGGCCTTCCTGGGGCAAGCCTGCCAGCCCAGCCTGCACCCATCCACATTCTCCTGCTCAGCCTGACGCTGCTGCTGCTGCCCTTCAAGAGGGTTGGGGCTGCCTATGATTTCTTCTGGCCCTTGGGGGATGTCCTCTGTGCCCTAACTGCTTATGGTTCCTACAGCAGCATCTACTGCAGCATGTGGCTCCTGGTGGGCACAGCATCGAGTGCTACTGCAGTGTGGCTTTCCCCGTGCAGTGCAAGCTGTCCCGTCGACCTGTGTATGGAGTGATCGCCTCTCTGGTCCCTTGCCTCTGGTCCTTTGGACGCTACAGCATTGTGATCATCGTCCATTACTTACCAACCAGCAAGGTGGTGGGTGATGCCAATGGCCTCCCTCTCTGCTATGACAACTTCACCCAAGAGAACTGGTCATATTGCTTCCTGCACAGCAAGAGCTGTATCTCGCCCTCTTCCTCATCCCCATGCTGGTCACCATCTTCTGCTACGGGTGCTTTGTGCATACCATGCTCTCCAGACCCCAAATAGGGGCGCAGAAGTGCCAGAGAGCCGTGGCACTGGCCGCTGTGACCCTCTTCAACTTCCTGGTCTGCTTTGGGCCCTACAACGTGTCTCACGTGATAGGGCTCTAGAGGGGAAAAGTAAAAAAATGGCGGATGTACACAGTGTTGCTCAGTGCTCTCAACGCTTGCATTGGCGCCTTAGTTTTCTATTTCTCCTCCTCAGCTACACACAAAGCCTTTGAGAGAAGGCTACAGCGTCTGCAGAGCTGGGCTGCCTCATTATCAGGGCGCTGCAGGAGAAGAGCCGGAGAACCCACTGCAGAGAGAATAGATGAGAGTTTGGGTATGGCCGATGTTGGCTTCACAGGAGACTAACTCTGCCAGCTTGATGTACCATTTTGGGGGAGGGAGGACCCCAAAAGGGGAACAATGAGACAGAACTGGGGTGAGTTCTCCTGTGCCTGGCTTAAGAGGCACAGAAGAGCGGTAGACATCTCAAATCCAACTCATCCATTGGATGAGTACTTTGGTTTCCTGGCAGTGATGACATTTTCTTATTTGTGGCTGGTGCTGCTTCATGATTAGCCACAGCCCTTTCATCAGCCCTTTCATCCCTGGGACTCTCTCCCCATTCAGTAGCTATATGATGGCAGCATTCCTTCAACCAGTGCAAAGCTTTTCATTTGATCCTTGGCTCTGATTCGGCAGGGAAGGGGGCTCCACGTGCCAGGTCTGAACCTCCAGCACAGGCAGGAGACGGGAGAGCCAGACAGGATCCTGCCATGGAAGCCCGAAGGACCAGCCCCCCTCCCCCCCCTTCAACAAAGCAGTTGCTGGCTCAGGTCTATGCAACAGGCAAGAAAAGAGGACAGTCCTTGAGGGAAGAGTCAGCGTTGGTCTGAAGAAACTAGGGTCAGGACACATTTTGGTTAGTTCAGCCCTATTTTCAATCCCCAACACTGTGTATTTGTGACTTTTTCGCATCATCAATCTTCCCAGAGGTCTGTTAAAACTCATCTTTTCAGGGGTGCCTGGGTGGCACAGTTGGTTAAGCGACTGACTTTAGCTCAGTTCATGATCTCACAGTTCGTGGGTTCGAGCCCTGCCTCAGGCTCTGTGCTGACAGCTCAGAGCCTGGAGCCTGCTTCGGATTGGATTCTCTGTCTCCTTCTCTCTCTGTCCCTCCCCCACTCATGCTCTGTCTCTCTTTCTCTCTCTCAAAAATAAATAAACATTAGAAATTTTTTAAAAAACTCGTCTTTTCAAAAGCAGAAGGCCTTCTCTGGTATTTATCTATGCTTTCTATGTCATCAAGATTGGCTTGTTTCCTTTCTCCTACTTTATGGAATCTTTTCAGTTGCTCATTTCCTAATCCATTTCAAGTTGACATTCATTTACTTTTAGCTCTGTTTTTTGTTACTGCAAGCATATAAGAGTATAAATCTCCCTTGAAGTGCGGCTTCAGTGGGATGCTACAAGTTTGTATTTGCATAATTGTCATTATTTCAAGGCCTAAACAAGCCCTAATTTCCACATAACTTTTTCCCTTTGACTCACGTTTTCTTTATTTTCAAGCGTACACATTTTTCTTGATCCTCTTTTATTCGTTTCTAACTAAATGGCACAGCAGCCAGTGAATATGGTTTGAATGGTTCCAACTCTTTGAAATTTGTTGAGAATTGCTTTTTGGCCTGGGGATATTGTCGATCTAATATTCCAGGTATGACAAGAAGATAGATTCTGCGATCGTCAGGTGCATGTTGTCTCTGTACACCTTAGATCAGGCTCATTAATCTATGATGTTCAGATCCTTATAGCCTTTATTTACTTTTCGTCTGTTTGATCTACCAGTTACACGGAGAGGTGTGTTACCTGCTCCTCCGTGATGGTGAACTTGTCTACTACTCGTAGTTCTGTCTTCCTGCTAAAATGTAATGTCTGCCTTAAAATGTATTTGGTCTCATATAAATACAGCCACACCAACTTGTTTTCTTGGCTAGTATTTTCCCAGTACATCACTGTACATCCTTTTACTTTCCAACTTTCTATATCCTTAGGTGCATTTTTTTAATAAGTGACATATACAGCGGCTGGATGCTTTGTAATCTGGTCTGACAGTTCAAGCGTATTGATCTTTTACCTGTATCATTTTATTCATTTATACTTATATAAAAATAATTTCCAAACTGCTTGGATTTATTTCTGCCCCATCTTATTTAAAAAAATTTTTTAATGTTTATTTATTTTTGAAAGAGAGAGACAGGGTGAGCGGGGAAGGGGCAGAGAGAGAAGGAGACACAAACTCTGAACCAGGCTCCAGGCTCTGAGCCATCAGCACAGAGCCCGATGTGGGGCTTGAACCCACGAGATATGAGATCATGACCTGAGCCAAAGTCGGATGCTTAACTGACTGAGCCACTCAGGTGCCCCTGCCCCATCTTATTTTTAAACACTTCCATGGAAGTGTACCCACATACTGAAATATACATGCATAGTGCAAATGGCCTAATAATAATTGTAACAGTCAGATGAATTATCGCAGTGAACACAGACATTTAAGGGAAAAAAAATGAAATGCCTACCATCTTATTTTGTGCTATTTTCCTCACCGTCTAATATTTCCTTTTTCTCTCCTCTTGCCTTCTTTTGGGATTAAGGCGGTTTTTTATTTTTTTAATTTCTTTTCATTTCTCATGTCATTCTCATATTTGTTTCTCATATCACTGAATTGGAAATCAGATGCTGTGTTTACTGTATTAGTGGTTATTTTAGAGGTTTTAATATGTTAAGAGTTCCTTAATTGAGAGAGTTCCTCTCTCCCCTCCTTCCTTCCTCCATTGGTGTTCTAGACAGCATTCAACTATGTGACTCCTATAGAGCAGTTTTCAAAGTGTGGTCTACAGACACTTGGGGTTCTCGATAACTTTTCTGGATCTGAGGGGTCCAAACTATTTTCATAATGATATTAAGATGCTAAATGCCTTTTTTGCTCTCTTCCTTCCACGGATGAATGCACAGTGGAGACTTTCAGCAGCTACCTGACATTATAGGACAACAGCTTTGCGAATAGAGCAGCCTTCTGTGAGGCCTGAGGTCTAAAGAGGTCTACAAAAATGTAAAACAATGCTACTCTTCTCCCTAGGAGTTTTTTTTTAAAATATAGTGATTTTCATAAAAATATGCTCATTGTATTAACATGTAATGGTTTTCTGATTATTTTTAAATAAATTAATACATATTTAAAATGTTCTCTTTTGGGGGGCACCTGGTGGCTCAGCTGGTGAAGGGTCCAACTTCAGCTCAGGTCATGATCTCACAGTTTGTGGGTTTGAGCCCTGCATCAGGCTCTGTGCTGACAGCTCAGAGCCTGGAGCCTGCTTCAGATTTTGTGTCTCCCTCTCTCTCTGCCCCTCCCCTGCTTATGCTGTTTCTCTCTGTCTCTCTCTCTCAAAAATAAATAAACCTTAAAAAAAAAAAAAAAAGAAATGTTCTCTGTTTTAATCTCTAATGCGGTACATGTCAATGGCTGGAACACAGAACTTTAAAAAACTCTTTGGTGTCCTTAATAATTTTGAAGAGTATAAAGGGGTCCTGCGATGAGCAAGTTTGAGAACTGCTGAACTCGTGCACTGAAGAAGCCTCCGCGGGTTCTGCTGGAAGCAGTGCACATATAGAAAAACAGTGTGCTTCCTGGTATATCCACATTGAATGATTCACGACTTCATAAAGTTTCATGCCACTTAAACTTTTAGAGATGTGAGTTTAAGTTCTGCCTGGCCAAATGTAAAGCTTTTTGATGTTTTAAATAGAAGATGTAAAAACCAGAACCACTCTGTCATGAGCTAAAAGAGTAACAGACCGACCTAAGGGGGTCAGATATAGCTGCTCTGTGCAGAACTGTGCGCTCATCACTTTATGCTAGTGAGTCTTGTTTCAAAGATTCTCTGAACTGGCGTTTTTCTTCTTGTTTTCTGGAGGAGGATCACTTCGTCTGCACTCAGGTGGTGGTATGCGAATCCAAGATACAGGCAGGATTTCTGCTCTTGAAAGTTGGATGAACTGGAAATCTCCATACTAATTATATTTGGCCTATAGCATCCTGAAAAACCTGCACATTTGATTCCCGTCAGCAGAGGTCAAAGAAAGCTTGTTGGACAAAAGTTATGAACGTACTTAGTGTGCTTCATTTTGGAAGCTGGGTGGAGGGGGACTTCACAAAGCCCCAGTAAAAGTCCCAGTTTTGCTGCTGGAGTCCTCGATAACATGTAGCCCACATATCCTAAGTTCAATGCTATGCCCGTTGCACCACCTGGAAATTAATGGTTCTTGTAGAGTGGCGTTGAGGAAAAACAAAGGTTTGAAGGTACCATTAGCAGAGCCTCCTCTGGTTTTCCAGTTAAGGGTGGTGAGGGCGAGCTTCCACTGGAAAGGGGCTTTGGCATGAAGTCGGGTCATTTGGTTAATGTAGATGTAGGTAACAGCTCTCTCTTTGAGCTGGGCTCAAAAAACCACACTCCAGTGAGCCCCTCACAATCTTTGAAGGCGTGACTTTTTTTAAAAAAACATTTTTATTTATTTCTAGGAGAGAGATAGAGAGACAGCGTGAGCAGGGGAGGGTCAGAGAGAGAGGGAGACACAGACTCTGAAACAGGCTCCAGGCTCTGAGCTGGCATTCAGCACAGAGCCCGACGCGGGGCTCGAACCCACGAACCGCGAGATCGTGACCTAAGCAAAAGTCAGACGCTTAACCGACTAAGCCACCCAGGCGCCCCTGAAGGCGTGACTTTTGACAATAACAATTTGCTCACTGTTTGTAGTTTATGTTAAGTAAGTGTTATTTGGCAAAGACAGTTATATTAAACATGTGCTTTCAATCCATCTACTCCATCCTACTTGCAAAACCCCTGCGATGCCTCTAGCTCATGTGGCAAGGTCTATACCCCCACCCCAACCTGGGCGTGGAGCCTGATGGCTTATGAGAAGTGTACTGAGAGCCCAGCTCTAGCATTTCCAGGATTACTTTCATGACAAAGCCCCATTACCAAGGCAAGGGTGCAGAGTGGTAAGAGGCAGGTGGGGAAGGGCAAACTGTTTGGAGGACTTGAAGACTCCAGCTTTATCACAACGTCCTCTGCAATCCCTTTTCAAAAGGGAGCGGGCAATCCAAGGTGGGCATTTGTTGCTCTGGCCTTCTGGGTGTCACCCCTTCTTTGGAGACAACACCCCGCCCACTCCACCCCCCAACCGCAATGTCTGGTGGAGCTGGCTTCACTCCCTCCTTCATATTCCAGGGTAGAGGTGTGACCCAGGGCCAGAGGGAGCCATCACTATTGCCCCTCTGACCACAGTGATGATGCACACCTGGGCATGTGACTCAACCCAGGCCAAGGAAACCCAGCGGCGCCCTTCTCTTTTGACCATTTAGGAGAAGGAACCCCTTCTTCTACTGAACTGACCCAGGGAGAATGCTGGCTTTGGGGCCCACCTTGAGGAGAGATGCTGAAGTCAACTAGAAGGAAAACAGACCAGCAAGAAAGCAAGTCCATGCATTTAAAATCCCAAAGCAAGACATACTCTGGGGCTATTCAGATCTGAAAGCCAAACATTCTCCCTCTTTAAGAGCTTAAGCCAGTTTAAATTGGGTTGTCAGTCACTTGCAACCAAACGATATATCATTCCTTAACTGCTCACAGTGGTAAGCAGTCTTTCTTCAATTCTTTTAAAAATTCAAATAAAAAGTTTAAGTGTGAAGACTTAAAAACATAACAAATATGCATATACCCATCATCAGAGTAAATGCTTGTTAACAGCCATATTTCCCTGCATTTTTAAAAATTTTATTTTCAGGCAATCTCTATGCCCGATGTGGGGCTTGAAACTACAACTCCAAGATCAAGAGTCCCATGCTCTGACTGAGCCAGTCAGGTGCACCAATATTTATTCAGATTTTTTAAATGTTTACTTATTTTTGAGAGAGAGAGAGAAAGAGAGAGAGAGAGAGAGAGAATTCATAGAAGGCTCCAGGGTCTGAGCTGTCAGCATGGAGCCCCATGCAGGACTCGAACCCACAGCCCATGAGATTATGACCTGAGCCAAAGTTGGATGCTCAACTGACTGAGCCACCACATTTCTTCAGATTTTTTAAATTGATGTTCCTTTTATGTTTCTCTCACTGAATTTCCTCTCTTCTTCACCAGAAGCAGTATTATTTTGGAATTTAAGTGTATCTTCCTGGCCCATGGGCATGTCCACTAAATGTACTTTGTACCTGAGCCCACAAACACAATTTGTTATCTTCTGGTTTTATTTTTTATGTCCACAAATATCACACAGTCATCCTGTACGTCATCCTGTAACTCCCTATTTTCCCTCCAAATCATGCCTTTGGTACCCACGCCTCTGACACTCATCACTGAAGCTTAGGGCTCTCATTCATTTCTTTGCCTGATGAGTAATATGCCACCTGTTTAAAAGAGATTTGGTTTTTTTCCATTCCACTAGTTATGAACATTTGGACCACCCATTTTTCACCAGCATAACAATGCTGCTTTGGACATCCCTGTGCGTGCCTCCTCGTGCACATGTGGGAAAGTTCCTCGAAGGAGAGAGACCCACCGGGTAGCACGGAATGTGCATTTTCAGTTTTAGCAGAAGCCGCCAAGACCAGCCCTGCAGCAAGTCCGGCCCTGCAGCGGACACAAGGTGACGAATGGGAGGGAACAGGCGTGCCACATGCTACCTGCCAACAGGAAAAGGGGTTCAGGTGAGGTCCAAGACTTGCAAAATAACCTGGTAGACATACATGTGGACCATGTGGGGGCGCTGTGGGGCAGACAGCCTCTCCAGGACTCTAGGGCTAAAAGAACAGCCTGTCTCCCCATTCCTCACCTTCCCTAACCAAATCCAGACTCTCATCACCATTCAACAAAAGCATAAAGGTAAAACAACACAACTGAATGCAGCCGAGAGGGTTTCTCCCCACTGTGTAGTTTATACAGAAAGTGCACACAGGCTGCGGAGAGAAGGGGGCTGGAGGCGAGCGCAGATGGACAATGGAGTGAAGGGAAAACAGACATGAGGCGGGGACCCTGAGGAGGAGAATGCAGCCTCTGCTGGCCCTGGGCCAGGTAACACGGGCCAAGATCAGACACAGCTCCTGCGGAGAGGTGAAGCATAACCTGCCGTGCATTCGTGTGTCTGTGTCCACTGGCTTCCAAGCAAACCCGGGCTGCCCTGGCTATATGGCTAATGCAAACAAGAGGCGAGAAGGCAGAGGTGTGCAGAGGAAGGGGATGGGGACACGGGGAGACACGATCATAGGAGCTGCCTGCAGACATGATGGGCTGAGGTCCCACTGTCTTCTTGGGCGCTCATGTGTCTGAGGATTCTAGAGAGGTTTTGTGAGGCAGGGCTGAAGACTTATCGATTCAACTGGATCCTAACTCCCTAGGGGAAACTGACCACGTGAGGAACACAGCCAGGGGCGGGGATGGGAGTATGTGAGAAGGCTGGCCACATGCAAGTTCATTTGGAATAATCATCCCAGGGACAGATGTAAAACGGGATTCCTGAACTATGAAAGCAGAACAAAATCTGGAAGAATAATCACTGCTTGAGATCTAGAGAAGGCCAATGAGCTTTGCGTGAACAGAGTTTTGGGGAAAACAAAGAGGCTGAGTGGCCTGATAGCTCAACTCCTGACCTTCCTCTTCCTGACCACAGAGAGTTCAAGTTCAAATGCTCTGCGCTCCTAAGGCACCTGGAGATGGCAGAAATACCTGCCTCTGGACCTTCTCCCATGAGCTGGTAAACGTCTGTGGCAGCCTGATCTCCAAGATCACTCTGCTTGGGAATGGGCTCAGGTTAGTTACCCACAATACTAAATGAGTCCTGGGAGAAGGCACCCTGAAATCTGACCCAGAAAAGGAAATGCATGAGAGGCCCAAGCGACCACAGGGTCACAGCCAGGGAATAAGGTGAGGAGTTCATTCCCAGTGCAGGAGTGAAGCCAGAATGGTAAAAGACCAAGAAAACTGAGCAGGGACTCAAGGTAAAGTGGCGGAGGGATCATGTAAGTGGAGGTGGGGGCAGGGGGACACCAAGCAGAACTGGTCTTCCTCTCCAGACTAGAGAAATGCCTATATTCGATCGGCCTAGGATGTAACTGTCCTCCCTCTATGCTGGGCCCATGTGCCGGGTGGTGACCTGGGGTTTTGCCTGCCAGCGTCTATTCCTCCTCCTTCTGGTAACAATATTCCAATTCTCCCGTGGTCAACCGCTCCTTCTCCACTGTCAGTCCATGAGGCATGGGGCGAGGGGCAAAAGGCCGGCCCCAACCCAGCTCCAAGAGGAGGACACGTTACCAAGACAGGTCCGTGTCCAAATCAGTCCATCCAGAGCCGGTCATTTCTAGGCTCTTCTCGAATGATCTGGAAAGAAGCATACTCTCTCCATGGGGTGGTTAGGCTGGTAAAATGTAACCCTGGAGCCTGTGGGAGCCACCTTTGCCAGCACTTGGAGAGGGTCTGCCTGAGAAAGAAGCTGGTATAAGAATACAGAACGGAGACACGGAGACAGGTGAGGACAGCTTCATCTACGCACCTGGATCTGGCCATTCCCGAAGCCACTTTGCCCCAGACTCTTTAATTACATAGCGAACAAATTCTCTTTGTTGCTACATCAGCTGGGACAGCGTTCTGTCCCCTAGAAGCAAGACATTAGTACAAACAGTTGATACACAATTTGTCATTAATCATAAAGAATAGGTGTTTCTGAATTATATCTTTTATGATATTTTGAAAATAAATTAGAACAGATTCAAGGCTACCTGTATAATAATTTCACCAACTCATTTGCATTCTGACATGCAAAGGTTGGAGTCAGGGCCCCTGGGCACGTAGCTCTGGGCGCGCCGGTGACTGCCTTCTTCGCTCTACAAAGTCAGACGCCTAGTTAACCATAACTTAAATCAGGAGAAGTGTGTTCTGCAGCTGTAAAAGTTGTAGAAGTGTTTCCACACATATCATCACATGAGTTATGAAACAGCGAGGCTGGTTTCTTATGCCCTCTTCAGCAGCAAGGAATCTAAGAGAGTCCGGACAGGCTACACACCTTCTTCAAAGATACATGGCCAGTCAGTGGCCACGCCGGGCCCAGAATCTATGTTGGTCCCCCAGGTCCAGCGCTCCTCTTCTGCCAGCTTCCTCCAAAGCTAGTGTCCACCATGTGGGACTCAGGGACAGCAGCTGAAAGGAAAGTCTGGGCTCCCAGGGTGAGGCGCTCACAAGGGCTTTGAAGGAACAGAGAACAGAAACCATGTGGCCGAGGCTGGGAACTCGGCTCTAGGAAGGTTCCTGAACTACAAGTTCCCATCAGGGATTTATAGCCCTCATTTTGGCCATCCAACACCATGGAGCGCCCTTCCTGGCGGTCTGCGCCTGCCCAAGGTAGAAGCAGAAACTTGCTCTGCAGGAGCCTTCTTGCATCTAGGGAGCACGCATGTGACGTAGGCACACGCCCAGGGGGGCACAGTGCTGCCAAGCCGTGGTGTGAAGATGTGGGCACGGTGCCACGGCAGCCGTTCCGGGGAGGGTGCGGCACACACGCGCAGCTCCAAGGGCCTAATCCGGGCATGACCTCCACAGCTGCTTCTCTGGCTGCCGAGAGAAGGGCCACCTCCTATCCTTCAAAAACAAAGTTCCTTTCTGCTTCGAGGAGCGAGAGGGCTGTTTACTGTCTGCATGGAGAAGGCCGACCGCTCTCTTCATCTGCGTCTTGTCTGTGCCGTTGGTCCCTCTGCCAACGTCCTGGCTGCGTGTGACCGCCTGGGAAGAACGAAGCTCTGTCCTGCTCTGCCTACAGCCTCCTCCAGTGGCAACTGCCACTATCCAGCGTGGTCGGGCTGTGGCTGGCGGTCTGCGCCTTCGTCGGTTCTGGCTCTGTGGCACGTGGCATGTGGGAGCAGGGCTTTCCCTGTGGGAAACAGGCTGCCCTGCTGGCCCACATCTTGCCCCTACGACTGGGCAGTCCTGTGCACTAGGTCCACAACAAATGAATGTGACAGCCTCCACTTCTCTGTGAGAATTTTGTGCAACAGCAGCTGGGTGTGGTGCCAGAGCACGGAAGGACTAAATGCCAGGACCCTGGGAGGAGATGAATCTGCAGGTGCAGCTCCCTGCTTTCCCGGGGTGGGGGTGGGGGACAGGCAACAGTATAGAGTACTTCCTGCTCTAAACGTTTCCTATGCTCTAAAGCGCTACGCTAGCCCTCCCAAAAGGCTCTCATTGCCAGGCTTCAGGAAGACTCCTCCCAGGACCCAGACACGTGCCTGCATCATTACTTGTCTGTCATTCATTCCTTCATTCAACTGCATTTATGGAGCCTACTCTACGTCAGGCCTTGCTCAAGCTGTAGAACACATCACAGTGAACAAAACAGAGAAGCTACCAGCTCTCACGGAGTGCATCTTCCAGAAGGCACTTGAGCTGAGGAACACTGGTGTGCCCCCTCGGCCCGAGCGCGTGGGCTCCCCAGAAACAACACAGCACTTCAGACTGACTACTGTGGGACCAAACTAATAAAAGATCCGAGGCAGTTAACAATGTTGTTTTGACACGTTACGTGTGGCTTCCTCCTCCCTGTTTCTAGGCCAAAAAAAAAATAAATTAATTAATAAATAAAAAATAAAAAAATAATCCTTTGGTTAACCTGAAAGTGTGCCTAATGATTAAGCACACCGAGATTATCTTACTGGAACAAGGTAAACCCAAGCCAGTGATCTGAGGACCAGGAAACGTTGATTAATGAAGGGCAAATAAACACCTTCCGGTTTGGGCAAAGCACAGTACAAGACAGAGCACTGTAATAAGGAGGAGAGGGGCCTTCTGTGGGTGGACTTCATGGAAGGAGCCTGTAAGGGGAAAAGAAGTGATCAGTCACTGATTCTCTGCGGCTGACATAGTCCATCTTGGTGAAAGCCTGACGCCGGAGCAGAACCAGAGGGGGCCGAGGCAGCTCAAATCCTGCTCCTTGATTAAGGAGCCCGAAGGCTTCCTTTTGGAGACTGTGGTCCCTTGTCTGATAAAAAATCAGAATAAGGCAATGTGCTCTGAGAAAGGACTGTGGGTGGCATGGAACAGAAGGAATCAGGACAGTGCCACCCGGTTGGGGACAGGGCAAGGGCTTCACCTCCAGGGCACAGACAGAGCCAGGGAAGCAAGAGATCACACGGAGAGAGAGAAAGAGAGAGAGAGAGAGAGAGCAGGGGTAGAGAGACAGCAATGGAGAGGCTGTACCGAGCTGAACTGGGCTGGAGTGGGGGCGGGGCAGACGGAGAAGATCAGGTCACGGCCACAATATTGCCCGCTGGAACTTCTGACTCAGATGCTGGCAACATTCTCTCTTATGGGCTGGAGAGGGTTGGGAGGAGTTGCAGCTGGAATGTTTTGGGGAGTCTGTTTGGCCTGTCAGCATAATCAGTCCCATGTGCGGCCGCTGGAAAAAAGTTGAGAATCGCTTCCATAAAGACTTTAGTCGTCTGGTGACAATTTACAGTAGAGAAATAGACGCAGTTTTGCAAAGCGTTTCACCTAAGTGACCTCCTTTCTTCCCCCTGACAATCCTGCTCTGTTCACAGAGGGCTACGACCCACAACGAAGCCCAGAGAGGTGACAGGACTCCCCAGAGCCATGCAGCTGATCGGGACACAGCACTCGTGGGAATCTAGGCTGCCTTCCCAGCCGGCTGACGGGCATCCGTGAGCTCTGCCTTTTGGGAGTTTGGGGCGGACCAGGCCGGAAGACACTCAGAGCGGTCAGCTGGCTCCCCTTCCGCCTGTGCTCCCTGTCTCCACCACCAAGCCTCACAGTCCCACGTGAGCACCAGCTGTCCAGAAGAGAACTGTGAACTTGAACAACACCAAAACAGCCACCGGACCCCACTCTTCCTATGTGACAGTTCTCTCAAACCCTGGCATGCACGAGAATCTCCTGATGGACTGGTTAAAACACAGATCACGGGGTCCCATCCCCAGAGTCTCTGATGGAGCAGGTCTGGGGTAGGTGGTCAAGAGCGTGCATTTCTAACAAGTTCCCAAGGGACACTGATGCTCTGAGGACCACTGATCTGGGATGTAAAAGCATCTTTCCCTCCTGGAAGCAGAGAGAGGTCACGTGACTCTGGAATCCTTACGAGGAGACTTCTTCCTCAGGTGGAGAAGTAGAAAGGAGGAGAGGGTGAGGTGGAGACTTCAACAGAGACCTAAGGAGCTGCTGTGTCAAGAGGGACACGATAGGAAGCCCAGTGAAGACAGGAGGCAGCAAGGTAAGATCAAAGAAGTCAGTAGGAGCTTGTGAGATGCAGAGCAGAGGACAGAAAGCCACGGACCCGGCTCACATTCACTTCCGTTATCCAAGAGCACGATCACAACTGTCCCGCAGTAGGGTTTCCTTATGGAGTTTTTTTTTTTTTTAATGTTTTATTTATTTCTAGGAGAGAGACAGAGACAGTGCGAGCAGGGGAGGGTCAGAGAGAGAGGGAGTCACAGACTCCGAAACAGGCTCCAGGCTCTGAGCTGGCAGTCAGCACAGAGCCCGATGCGGGGCTCGAACCCACCAACCGCGAGATCATGACCTAAGCGAAAGTCGGATGCTTAACCAACTAAGCCACCCAGGCACCCCTCCTTATGGAGTTTTAAAAGTCAACATATTTTGGGGCACCTGGGTGGTGCAGTCAGTGAAACATCCAACTCTTGGTTTCAGCTCAGGTCATGATCTCCCGGTTCGTGAGTTCTAGCCCTGCGTCAGGCTCTGGGCTGACCGTGTGGAGCCTGCTGGGGATTCTGTCTCCCTCTCTGTCTGCGCCTCCCCTACTCGCTCTCTGTCTCTCTCTCAAAAATAAATAAATGTTAAAAAAACTCTTTTAAAAAATTGACATTTTTCTCACACATAATTTAGCCTTATCCTAACCAAAAATAAAATAATGATAGTAACAGTGGCCAACACTTACAAGTGTTTGCTATGTACCAGATGTGCACATGTGTGCGTGTTTACATACATGTACACGTGCATGAACACACGTGCATGCATACACATACACAGCCCTTCCAATCCTCACAGCATCCTTAAAAGGTCAGTGTATCATTATCCCCATTCTACAAATGAAGAAACTGAGGCCTGGATAAGGTAACCTTGCCCAACATTACATACAACACGCGGCATGGCCAGGATCCCAACCCACGTGGCTGGGTCCATAGTCCACACTTCTAACCCCTGAAATTAGGGCTTCAGTGAAATTAGGGCTTCAGGGGCATAACTAAAGGTGAGGTAACTTGCCAAAGAACACAGAGGGAGCAATGGGATGGGCACCAAGACATGACTGTAAGTTTTTTTCAATGTTCTTATTTATTTCTGAGAGAGAGAGACAGCGAGAGCAGGGGAGGGTCTGAGAGAGAGGGAAACACAGAGTCTGAAACAGGCTCCAGGCTTTGAGCTAGCTGTCAGCACAGAGCCCGATGCGAGGCTCGAACCCACGAACCGTGAGATCATGACCTGGGCTGAAGTCGGACGCTTAACCAACTGAGCCACCCAGGTGCCCCAAGACATGACTGTAAATATGACTCTCACCAGGGTTAAAGCCCAGCACACGTGGGCTATGGCTGGTGACGGTCACCAGGGGGTGCTAGGCTGGGATGGCACCGCAGGGAGAGGAAGCTGGAATTAGCCTGAATAAATCCTGGAGACTAACCCTAACCCTGCTCTGAGTCGGGCTTGAGATACCCGTCCTGTCTTCTCAGTACCTCTCAACCATTAGTAAAAAAATAACCCCAAAGCTGACTTTTGCTGGTCTGTATCGTGAAAACAACTGTTTCTGATTTTGTCTTTCAAACACAAAGTCTATAAAATATGCTTTTTCAAAGTACTTACTCCATCCCACCCCATACCTTCTCTCCCCAAACACCTGCCCCCAAAACCTTTGCGCTTCAGAGAGACGGAGGGGGCAGGTCGGCCACACGGTCTCAGATGGAGGGTCGTCACGGAGGAAGGAAGTGAGGCCAGCTGGTGGAAGGCAGGAAGAACTCTGCTTTGCCCTGCTTGGTTCTTTCCACACCAGAAACTCTCCCTCCTCTTCCTGCTCATCCAGGCTTAAGGCCCAGAGAGGAATGGTAGATCTAGGAAGCCCCCCATTCCCACTCCACCTCCTCCCCCCCACATACACACACAACCACAGGCAGCAAGGAGGTATCAGCAGGGAACCAAGGATCATGGGAACCACGTGGCCTGATGCCTGACTTCTGCTCCAGAACTGAGATTCCTCAGTAACACTCAGAGGCTGTGGCCTGTGCTGTGTGGCCAGGGCGGGCCGGAACGAAGGCAAGAGAACCCAGGGAGGGGCATCCAGTTGTGGCTCAGTCACTTGAACATCCAACTCTTGATTTTGGCTCAGGTCATGATCTCACAGTTCGTGAGGTCGAGCCCCGCATCAGACTCTGTGCTGACAGTGTGGAGCCTGCTTGGGATTCTCTCTTTCTCTCTCTCTCTTTCTCTCTCTCTCTGCCCCTCCCTTTCTCATGTCCACTCTCTCTCTCAAAATAAATAAATAAGCATTAAAAAAAATTTTTTTAAGACTCAGGGGAAAACAGAGCTCTCCCTTCCCAGCCCTTCCTTGTGTCATTCATGCAAATCCAGAAAAATCAGGAATAGCTATAGAAAACTCCAAAAGTGGGCACCTGGGTGGCTCAGTTGGTTAAGCATCCGACTCTTGATTTCGGCTCAGGTCATGATCCCACGGTTTGTGGGTTCCAGCCCCACATCTGGCTCTGTGCTGACAGCGCAGAGCCTGCTTGGGAGTCTCTCTTCCTCTCTCTCTCTCAAAATAAACAAATAAACATTAAAAAAATTCTAAAAGTAAAATGATGCAAGGGAAGTGAGGCAAGAGGAGACAGCGAGCAGTCTCTTCCCTTCTGTTCCTCCTCACCTGGAAAGTGGGCCTGTGTGGGTGGACAGTGAAGCCTGCACAGAGAGAACAGAGGGGTAGGAGCCAGATGCAAGGTCCCTGCAGAGGCTCCTGAATCAAGAGGCTCCCTGACCTTCCCGAAACCCTGGGGAAGAAGGAGGCTTTGACAGACAAGAGTTAAGACACTCTCGCACTCCAACAGGTAACCAGAGAGGGTCTTCAAAAACCGTACATCAGATTTCACTTCTCTGCCCAAAACCCTTCCATGGTTTCCTATTACTTTGACCATAAAGCCTGACTCTGCGCATCGGGACCACAGAGCCCTGTGTGATGGGCTTTCCCTGCCCGCAATCACATCTCTGACTTCCTGTCCCATCACTCTCTCATGCTCCTTCCGCCCCAACCACACTGGCCTCCTTTCAGTTGCTCTACCACACCGTGCTCGGTGCTGCCCCTGGGACTTTGCACAAACTGCCTTGTCTTCCCAGAGAGCTCTTCCCCCGGCTCTTCACATGGAGAGCTCCTTCAGGCCTCTCTGCAATGCCACTCCTTCAGGGAACACTTCCCTGCCACTTGCAGCACCTCCCTCCCATCCCAGGTAATTCTATTACATCATCTTGTTTTATTTCCCTCAAGGAAAGCGCCATGACAATAAACACCTTTGATGTTTATGGAGATACTGTTCTATCCTCCTTGCCCCCACTAGCATGTAAATTCCATGAAGGCAACGGCCATGTCTGTCTTGTTTGCTGCTCTGTCCCCATCTGTTCATGGGGAGATGAAAGGCGTGATCTGGCTGTCACCCTGTGCCTGATCCAAGAGACCTTCAGGAGTTTCTGAGGAGCCCAGGGCTGTCCTGGGCCCGCAAAGTTCAGAGGAAGACGACTGGAGAGAAAAGGGAAAGTGGCAGAGAACTTAGGGAAGAGAACATGTGTGGGAGTAAGAGCGGAACCGGATTCCCCAAACAGCCATGGGCTCTGCGAGGCCATGTGGCCGCAGAACACTCTTCTGGGCAGGCTGGGGCCCCTGGACCTGAAATCCAGTGGTTCCCAATTTCTGCAGAATGTGCTCTGCTGGCCAGGGAATGCCGAGTGATGCAAAACCGGAGATGAAACTGCTTTGGCTGGACCATGCCAGGAAGGGAACAGGAACTTGACAAACTTGACATTATCCAGGGTGGGGGTGGAGAGGAAGGGAGGTGAAGAAAGACCAGAAGGAAAGGGTAAGAAACAGCTGGTGACCTGAAAGAAGCCTCCAAAAGAGAAAATATGGGCTGCGTGCACTATGGGTGGCAGGAGGGGCCTGGGATAAGCCAGAATGTGGATTCGGAGAGATCGATTAGATTCGCAGGGGCAGAGATGTGGGGGGAGGCAGAGAGGGCCCCACCGCCTCAGCAGGGCCCCGCGAGGGCTCGTCCCCTCTGACACATGACTCCTTGGATGGGAGGGCTCTGTGACCCCAGGAGAGAAGAGCCGTGGAGGTGTTTGCAGGCCTGCGCCCTCCCCCCGAAGCCCTGAACCTTCCTCGGGGGGAGCACCATGGGAACTCTGTTCTGTTCTGGGGAGGGGGTGCTGGAGCACACGCCACAGAAGCACCAGGGCTGCTGGGGGACTCAGCGGAAGGTGCCTCTCTTGGGACCGATGTGATGAGCGTCGGCGGGGCAGAAAAGCAGATGGGGTCTGAAGGTGAACACGGGCAGATGCTTACCCAGGTGCTCCCGGCACAGGAGCCCTGAGTGGGTGGCTCCATCCCCAGCCGGGCCAGCAGCATCTCGGCTTGTCTGGTCCTCTAACTCAGATGTTCTCAAAAAAAAAAAAAAAAAAAAAATGTGTTGAGCCACACTGGTGTGTGGCAACCAGAGACAAGAAATGGAGGTCAGCGGTTCATAGTAATATTGAAAGGACCAGGGCTTGTGAGTTTAAGTAAACAAAGAGATGAGCGGATATAAGGTAAGCTGCTCTAATGTCACTGCCAGTTACGAGCGCTCCATCACTTACTGGAGGAAGCAGGAAGGGGGAACATCACAGTGCAGGCTGGAATTGCACACCAGGTCTCCTTCCTTCGGGGCTCTGTGAATGTGCCTTTCCCACCTCACTTCCTGGGGTGACCCAGCAGGGCTGACCCAAGCCCTGGGCTACACAAGCGGGCCTGTGTGGCCGGCCGAACCGCTCTGAGCCCACAGGCCCAGCTGAGAGATCTCGGCCGGGACCTCTGGACAAGAGATGCCATCCGCACAGGCTGCAACCCTATGCTGCCAAAGGCCACCGTGCAGAGTAACTCCACTGAGGAAGGAGCCACCCGCCTCCTCTCTTCCCAAGTTTGCCCTTCTCAAGGGAGCCCCGGAGGCTTCTGGGGGAGAAAGATAGACTGGGGCACGGGTGCAGCTCACAGACAGTCATGCCGTTAGCTCGTCTTCACATGGTGGGGAGGCATTTCTGAAACTTCAAAATCCTGCAAGAACGCATCTTGTCCAGCAAGGGTAGAAGTGGAAAGTCTGAGGCGTCGAGGAGAGGAATCAGGGAATGTACAGTCAGCCCCTCCTGAGACACAGGCTGGGGAATCTGACCAGTAGAATCCTTACCCCCTCAAAGAACTCCACTAATGGTCCTAACAGGAAGCAGGAGAGGAGGCACCGACAGATGCTTCAAAAAGGCCAACAGGAGACTGATAAACAAGAAAAGGAGCAGATGCAGAAATCCGGGGAACTGATGGCTGCCAGAGGGAAGGGGGGATGGGCAAAACGGGTGAAGGGGGGTAGGAGAGACAGGCTTCCGGCTGCGGGATGAAGAAGTCACAGGGCTGAAATGTGCGGCAGAGAGAAGACAGTCAATGGGGTTGTAACAGCGCCGTGCGGTGACAGAAGGTGGCTGCATTTGCAGTGAGCAGAGCATAACCTATGGACATGTCCAATCACTACGCTGTACACCCGAAACTAATGTAATGTAATGTGTGTCAACTATACTTCAGTTGTAAACAAATAAGGCAAATGGTCCAAGTTCTGTCGGTTAAGCGTGAGGAAAAGGAACATGAAATCAGAGAGGTGCCTTATCCTAATTTTTTTTTTTTAACTCAAGCAGGACTTTCTCAGAGAGCCTCACCAGATCCCACAATTCTCTTCCTCTATGATGAGTCTAGCAACTTCATTCACATCCTTGGCCGAACGCTGCCAGACCAGCCGCTTCCACCCTTTCCAGGCAGCTGAGGCCGTGGCCCCTGGCCCAGTTCAGATGCCTCTGACAACGGAAAGCTTTGCCTGTCCCCAGTCTTGCCTCTGCTTGCTGAGTAGCATGCTCTGTGGCCCGTGGCTCTTGGCTGGACCGACATGGAAGGATGTGGCAGAGGAGCTTTCCTGACCAAGTGGTCTCCCTCTGTCCACCGCGTGGGGGGCCGGACTCCCGGCTCCTGTCCCACAGTGCTGTGGTTGAGTTCTTTCTTCGGGAGATAAATGGCACTTATGTCAAAGAAAATGCAAATATAAATAATCTAAAACTTGCCCGGTGATAGCTGCCTGGGATGCTAACGGAATGCCCACATCTGATTCTGTGTTCCCAGGACAAGACTGACCTCTGCAACTGATCTGATTTATACTAATCCACCCCAGGGACCACAGGACCAGAAAACAATGTGGTTGATTGCAGTGTCCTGCGTGGTACCTTCTCTCCCACGTGCTGACATTTTCCCCAAGAGCAAGGCCCGACTGGATGGTGTGAGCTGAGATGTGCATCTGTCAGGCCTTTGGGGACAGCGATGCGAAGGCTCCAGAATCGGGGGAGTGAGGGCTCATCTGCAAAAGCTGTACAACTGCACTTTGGAAAAGATTATCAGTTTCTTCATTTAGTAAAAAAGTCTGATTTTTTAACAGTGCACTGAACCCAGCTGAAAGCCTGCTTCCCAGCCTTCTTTACAGTCAGGTGTGGTCATTTGACTAAGTTCTTCCCAGCGAGTTATTAGCAGAAGTGTTGTGTGAAACTTCTAAGAAGTCTATGAAATTGAAAAGAGGTGAACGCTTCTTTGTCCCTTCCTCTTATTCTGCTTCCAGGAACACAGATGTGATGGCTGGGGCTTCAGCTTCCATTCTGGACCATGAAGACAAAGGCTACTCTACGATTGGTAGAGCAGACCAGGTCAGGTCTTTGAAGTCTTCCTGAGGCTGTCAAAGACAATCCCGGGTGCCTGGACTACAAATGTCCAGGCTGCTTTTATACGACAGATAAATAGAATTCTGTCCCATTTACACAGCTATTACTAGAGTTATTCTATTACACACAGTAGAATCCAGTCCTATCTGACTGGAGTATCAGCTTGCATCAACTTCATAGCAAACCAAAAATTCTATCTTCAGGTTTTGATGACATTTTAAGAGGAAGGTTTTCAAAACGGAGCCAGAACAATTTAAGAGGCAAAGGGGAACAGCAATATTACAAAAGCAACCATTAATTTGGCTTTCTTCTCCTTCCCTTTTGTTCCTCTCTATCCATGTTTTCCTTCTAAGATTTATGACGGTTAATATCCCTCTCTTTGTGGTAGAAGTTGGAGCAGTGGTTATCTCAGAGGTGGGAGGCTTGCCCTCTGAGCAGGGGCACAAAGGGGTCTTCTAGGGCCTTGAAAATGATATATATCTTGACCTACGTGATGGTTACACAAATACATTCTTATGTTAACGATTGTCAGTTGCACCTCTAAGATTTGTATGTTTTATTGTATGTAAATCACACTTGAATAAAAACAATTTATAAAAATCCTTTCTAAACTCCCACACCTTTTTTTGGAGCTTTAAAAAAGATTTATTATTGAAATATAGTTGACAAACTGTTATATTAGCTGCAGGTGTACAACATAGTGGTTTGACAACTGTATACGTTACTCAGTGCTCACCACGGTAAGGGTAGTTACCACCTGTCACTACACATTATTCCAATATTATTAACTATAATCCCTGTGCTGTCTTTTTCATCTCCATGACTTGTATATGTAACTAGAAATGTGTACCTCTTAATCCTTTTATCTATTGCACCCACCCCTCCATGCGCACACCCATCTCCCCTCTGGCATTTGTCTTCATTTGTCCTCTGTATGAGTCTGTTTCTGTTTGTTTGGTTTTCTAGATTCTACATATAAGTGAAATCATGTGGCATTTCCTTTTCTCTGTGTGATTTATCCTGCTTAGCATAATACCTTCTAGGCCCATTATTGTTTATGTCTGAGTAACATTTCATTGCACATGTATACCACATCTTTATCCATTCATCTATCAATGGACATTTGGGTTGCTTCCATATCTTGGCTATTGTAAATAATGCAACAGTAAACACAGGATGCATGTATCTTTTTGAATTAGTGTTTTCACTTTTTAAAAAAATTTTTTAAAATATTTTACTTATTTCTGAGAGAGAAAGACAGCGTGAGCAGGGGACGGTCAGAGAGAGAGGGAGACACAGAATCCGAAACAGGCTCCAGGCTCTGAGCTGGCAGTCAGCACAGAGCCTGATGTGGGGCTTGAACCCACCAACTGTGAGATCATGACCTGAGCTAAAGTCTGACGCTTAACCGACTGAGCCAGTCAGGCGCCCCTTCCCTTTCTTTGAATAAATACTCAGTAGTGGAAATACTGGATCATGGGATATTTCTATGTTTAATTTCCTGAGGAAACTCCATACCGTTTTCCACAATGGTGGCACCAATTTACACTCCCACAGAAGTGCCTCAGGGATCCCTTTCCTCCACATCCTCCCTAACACTTCCTTTTTAACACCATATTTCATTGTGGTTTTGTTTTGGATTTCTCTGACAGTTAGTGATATTGAACACCTTTTTATGTATCTGTATGCCTTCTTTGGAAAAGTGTCTGTTCAGGTCTCTGCCCATTTTTTTTTTTAATGTTTTTTATTTATTTCTAGGAGAGAGAGAGAGAGACAGTGTGAGCAGGGAAGGGTCAGAGAGAGAGGGAGTCACAGACTCTGAAACAGGCTCCAGGCTCTGAGCTGGCAGTCAGCACAGAGCCAGACGAAGGGCTCGAACCAAAGAACAGCGAGATCATGACCTAAGCGAAAGTCGGACGCTTAACCGACTAAGCCACCCAGGCACCCCTCTGCCCATTTTTTAATTAGCTTGTTGGTTGATTGGTTGGTTGGTGGTGAGTTGCATAAGTTCTTTATGCACTGCGGATATTCACCTTTTATTAAATATATCATTTGCAAATATCTTCACCCCTACAGTAACTTGCCTTTTTGTTTTGTTGATGGTTTCCTTTGTTGTGCTAAAGCTTTTTATTTTGGTGTAGTGCTAATAGTTTATTTTTGCTTTTCTTTCCCTCTAATGAAGAGACATATCCATAAGTATATTGCTAACAGTGATGCCCAAGAGATTACTGCCTAGATTTTACTTTCAGAGTTTTATGGTTTCAGATCTCACATTGAGATTTTTTTTTTTAATTTTTTTAATGTTTATTTTTGAGAGAGAGAGAGAGAATGAGTGGAGGAGGGGCAGAGAGAGAGGGGGAGACACAGAATCTGAAGCAGGCTCCAGGCTCTGAGCTGCCAGCACAGAGCCTGAGGCAGGGCTCGAACCCACGAACTGTGAGATCATGGCCTGAGCTGAAGTCAGATGCTTAACTGACTGAGCCACCCAGGCACCCCTCACATTGAGATCCTTAATCCATTTTGAGTTTATTTTTGTGTGTGCTGTACAAAAGCGATCCAGTTTCATTCTTTTGCATGTAGCTGTCCAGTTTTCCCAATGCTACTTGTTGAAGAAACTATCTTTTCCTCATTGTATATTTGTGCCTCCTCTGTTGTAGGGTAATTGACCATATAAGTATAGATACATTTCTGGACTCTCTATCCTGTTCCACTGATCTATGTGTCTATTTTTGTGATAGTGTCATATTGTTTTGATTAGTATAGCTTTGTAGCATACTGTGAAATATAAGATCGTGGTACCTCCAACTTTGTTCTCTTTTCTCAAGGTTGCTTTGGTTATCGGGGTCTTACTTGGCTATCCATACAAATTTTAGGATTGTTAGTTCTAGTTCTGTGAAAAAATACCATTGGTATTTTGGCAGGGATTCCATTGAATCTATAGGCTATCTGTTAAGTCATATGCCTCCATATGTCATCACGGATATTTTAGTCTTAGAAGTATTTTTCCTCCCTATTATGTGCTATTCAGGATTTCTATAATTTTGACATTCTCCCCTTCCTCTTTACCCAATTTTGTCAGATTGGGAAAAGGCCCATTTAATATTCACTTTTCCAGAAACCCTTGCAGCCAGGGTTGTCAGGCTGCAAGCACTAGCCAATGAGAAATAAGAAGTCTGCTAAGGAGGGCTTCGAGAAAAGTTATCATTTTCTTAATTAAAAAAAGGGAATCGATTTGGGTGATGATGATATGTCAACATAAGTACATCATTGTAACAAATGGCCCACAGGTAGGGGACGTCGATAATGGGGGAGGCTGTGCATGTGGTGAGGGGTTGTTTACGGGGACTCTGTGCCTGCAGCTCAGTCTTACTGTGAACCTAAAACTGCTTTACAGACTAAAGTCTCTTGGTCATTCAGCTCACGTGTCCTTTGCCCTTTATACTCTCCACCTCCCATTTGCTCCAAATGTAGATGCTTTTCTTAAGGTCATGAAGCAAAAAGTCAAAGCTAGGGATGGTGGAGCAGAAAGCTGAAGTCTGGGCTGTTGAGGACCACGTCTGAGAAGCTGCACCAGCCTCGTGACCTTCGTGTACCTTGTTGCCTTCATGCGACGGGAGAAGGAGAAACCTGTATGTGTTTAAGCCTCTGTGGTTTGGGGTTCCAAGCTCACTAGAAATAGAAGGGCTTTAGCTCTGTCTGTGTCAAGGACACAAGGGGAGTCACAGGTGCTGATTCACTGTGGCTTCCTATTCCGGCAGAGCATGGGCCCGGGGGGGAGAGAGGGAAACCCTGAACATGAAGCCCCGTCTGTGTGCTCCTCGCCCAGCCTCTCTTCACAACAGCCTCGCTGCTCACTGAGGGATCTGAGTTCCTGGCCACGGAAGAAGCTGGGGCGGGGGCAGTGGTGACAACATGTAGATCTTAGTTTGTATAAACTTTTTGCAGAGCTGGTAGTAAAGCATTACATCAACTGCACTGCTGTTTCTCAATCTTATTTTTAACCAATTTCCGTTCTTGATAGACACAAGCTGTACTTTCTATAGTTTGTGTTAAGAAAATCAGGGCTTTCCCTTCTCCTGGAAAACTCCAATTTTCAAACCACACGTACTACCGTTTTCCCCACCCAGAAACTTGTGATACGTCTCCCCATGCCTCTTGAGATTCTCTGGTGTAATCCAAGTTTCCTATGATTCTGCAAACTGGACAGAAACCCCGGCCCGGCAGCTCTGGTGATGCCACGCCTCGGGGGGGAAGGCAGGGTGCATAGCGACAGAAGCAGGTAAAGGGAAGGAAAACAGAGGAAAGGCTGGCCCGGGAAAAGGAACAGAGCATCAGTTTCGACCTGAGTTGGCGTAACTTCTGCAGGATCAGCCGGCACCTGACTCCAACCACACCACCGTTTCACTGAGGAAACCTGTAACCCTTCCACCTCTAAGGACTGTCTGCCCTTCCTCCTCTGTTCCTGGTCAACACTGAAAGGCAGTCTAAGCTAACAGCCAGCTGCCTTCTGCTGTTTCAAAGGAGGCCTGAGCTGCTAAAAGCTACCTGGCGGTCTGGGCTGGAAGCTGTGTGTAGCCAAGGGGACCGAGGGTGGGGGATTTTTAGTCCTGTTCTTGGTCTGAAGGTCAGTTTTACAGGGACAGCAGACAGAGAAGGGGGGGCGGGGGAGAAAGGTCGGACAACCTCTTCAAGATTCTTTAAATAAAGGAACAGTCTCCTCCCAAGTTCATAGTCCCGTTTCACTACCAAATCCAGACCCTTATAAACATTCATGCTCATAAATGCTCAATGACACAGTGAATTCCATAGAGAGCCACAGAAGATGGTATCTTCCCCCTATTCCCTATGTATCCAAAACAGTTAAATACAGGGAGGGAGGGAGGGAAGAAAGATGACAGCCCCTGGGATCTGGGGTTAGAGCATGAACTAGAACACATGAAAGGGATCCCAGGGAACTAGGGTTGAAGGTCATTCCTTTGTGGGTTCAAGAAAAGAGTGAAGGCCCAATAGCAGGGAGCCTGGTGACCATGCGGACACTCCCTATGAGAAGCAGATGACAGGGTCTTATACCCTTGCCTATGCCCTCGTGTCCTTCTGTGTGGGATTTACAGGACTTCTAGGGGCTGCTGGGGGAGATGGCTCTAACCTGGACCCTCCCAGCACAGGGGGAGCAGAGTCCAGTGGTGAAGGCCATGGACTCCTAAGCCAGACTGCCTGGCTCTCAAGTTCAGAATTCAGCTCTTCCATTAACCAGCTGTCTGACTTTTGGCAAATTATTTAACCCCCCCCCCAACACGCACACACCCCTCAGTTTTCTCATCTATAAAATGGGAATGAGTGTGCCAAACTCATAGAATTTTTTTTATTGCCTATATTCCTTATGCTGTACTTTCCACCCCTGTGGCATATTTATTTTATAGCTGGATATCTGTACCTCTTAATCCCCTTCACCTATTCATCCATCCCCATACACCCTCTCCTCTCTGGCAACCACCAGTTTGTTCTCTATGTTTAGGAGTCTGTTTCACACAATGCTTTCATGATTAAATGGGTTCATCTTTAAAAAGCTCTTAGCAGAGTGCCTGATACACAACATCGGAATGGGCAGTAAATGCTGGCTGAGGTACTCATTTCCTGTGTCTGCTATAATAAATTGTCACAAACACTGTGGCTTCACACAACAGAAATCTGGTCTCTCATAGTTCTGGGGGCCACAAATTCAAAACCAGTAAGTATGACTGGTCTGAGGAAACCTAGCCCCTGCGTCTTCCTTCGCCGGTGGCGCTGGAGTTCCTTGGCTTGTGGTCACATCCCTCCAGTCTCGGCCCTGGTGATGCTGTTGCCTTCCCCTCTTCTGTCTGCAATCCCCCTCTGCCTCCTTCTGATAAGAATACCTGTGGGGGGCCACCTGGGTGGCGCAGGTGTCCAACTTAGGCTCAGGTCATGATCTCGCGGTTCGTAAATTCGAGCCTGGCATCAGGCTCTGTGCTGACAGCTCAGAGCCTGGAGCCTGCTTTGGATTCTGTCTCCCTCTCTCTCAGCCCCTCCCCTGCTCACACTCTGTCTCTCTCTCTAAAAAAATAAATAAACATTAAAAAAAAAAAAAGAATATCTCTGATGACCTTTAAGGACCACACAGATTATGCAGGATAACCCCCCCATTGTAAGATTCTTCATCACACCCACCAAGTCCTTTCTCACCATGTAAGGCAGCGCTCACAGGTTCCAGGGATTAGGACAGGCATATCTTTTAGGGAGGCCGTTATTCAGCCACCACAGCTGGTATTATTGCCCAGAAGACCGGAGTCTGATTGACAGCAAGCAGGTGGACCGAGTGAAGGAAGGAGAGGTCTCTGCAGAGGAGGGTTGGGGTATGGTTACCAGCAGCGGGTGGCAAAACCCACGATGCCCCCTAAGGAGTCTGAAAGGGGCAGGCCTGAAGAGTACTCCTGAGATGCCAGTCCTAGGCTGCGCCTTCTTGTGCCTCTTCTTCAGTGGAGCACCAGCACCGGGGATGGAGGGGGGGGCACCAGCACCGGGGATGTGGGGGGCAAGGCTGCAGAACTGAAGGACACCGCTCTAGACTGGAATCATGGGAAAGGCCAGACAAGTGGCCTCTAAAAGACGATGGGGGCACCTGGGCAGCTCAGTCAGCTAAGCATTTGACTCTTGATCTCAGTTCAGGACACAATCTTGTGGTACCTGAGTGAGCCCCATGTCAGGCTCTGGGCTGACAGTGCCGAGCCTGCTTGGGATTCTCTCTCCCTCCCTCTCTCTCTGCCCCTCCCTCTCTCAAAATAAACAAACATTAAAATATATATATATATATTTAAAAGAGGACATGCAAGTGGGGAAGGGCGTAAATGGCACCTCCGAGCCTGCCTAAGGCCACTGCGGGGGCTCAGAAAGGGTAATACACAAACCGATTGGGGGCAAAATGTGCCGGCAGAGGAGAGCAATGAGATCTCAAAGCCGACTCGGATATGCCGGTCTAGAATCATCTCTCTCACTCCCCAGGAGAGCTCCATTTCTCTCTGGTGTCCGGTAGTTCCTCATGCAGTGTTGTTTCTCTAAAGTTGCAGAACCCAAATCCCACCCATCTCTGCCTACACTGCCACATCGTCCCGAATGCATGCCAAAGCCCGTCCTCCCCTGGGTGACCCCGATGCACTTCTATTCTCTCTCCACTTCCAACTTCATCCCTCTGGAGACCATTCCTCACTCGGCAGCACACGGCCCTCTCACATCCTCCATCTCATCACGTCACTCTCCTCTTACAGCCCATAAGTGACTTCCTACTGCTTACAGACGGAATCCCAAGTCCTTACTGACATCTGTCTAGCCTTCCACGGTCACGGCTCTGGCTTACCACGCTCCAGCCACACCGGCCTCTCTGCCTCCCAACCCCCATTCCCCATCCCCCACTGCCCGTGCACGTGCGTGTGAGCATATACACACTTGTGCTTTCTGGCTTCCTATGCCACCTGCCAGCTCCCCCGCCCAGACCCCTCCTCTGCCGGAACCTCACAGTGGCCAGCCCCAGAATCCGGCTCAGCCTCTCAGGTGTCAGCTAACAGTAACCACAGAAAGGGCCTCTCAGACGCCTCTGGCCAAGGAAGTCCCTGCCATGCGGTGACCACTGCCAGTACCTCATTTTACTTCCTTCACAGGGTCTCTCTCTGCATGACTCCCGTGTGCACATAGCTCACTGTCGTCCATCTCTCTACTCCAGCAAGGTAACCACCCTCCATGAGTGTGAGACTGTGTTTATCTTTGCGACCCTGATCTCCCTGGTGCTTGGCACAGATCCCACCACATCCTAGAGAACAGACACAATTTTGTTGAATGAATGCAACGACAGCTCTTTACTTACCATTAGTGCATTCCCATTCCCTTTTGAATATTTGATATCCATACCTCCCTCATGTTCGCTAAGCGGGATCTATGTCATAAAGACACATTAGCTTGAATTATCGATACCGGCGATGAGGAAAGATCCAGGCAGCTTCCCACAAAAGTAACGGGAGTGCCTTAATCTACAGAAGAGCTCTCAAGTGATTCTTGGCTGGGATTTCTGATGATGGTCCCAGAAGAAGATAAAATGAGGCAGCTGCAAACAAGTAGCTCTAAGCTTGTGAAAATCCATTTCTCTCCATTCCCATTCTCCCACTTATCCATCCACACATCATCCAGGAAATAATTATCAAGTGTCCAATATGAGCCAGGCTCTAGGCCAGACCCTGGGGATACAATGGGGAGAAAAACAGCCAAGTTCCCTGCCTTCACGGATAGTTTCGCAAGGGAAGGGGACACTAAACAAATCCTCACACAATAAATGTATTATAACAAACTGAGACACGTACGTGCGGTGAAGGAATTGTGAAAGGCGCTATGAGGCCAACAGAATTAGAAAACGAAAGTTTTAAAAAATTCAACCTGCAAGAGCATCAAAAATAGCTAAGAATCAGTGTAAGAAAATGTGTAAATGTGTAAAGCTTCTCTGCCGAATACTAGAAAACACTTCTGAGAGATTAAACATCTAGATAAATGGAGATATGTCATGTTCCTAAACGAGAAATAAGGCTCAATGTGATTCCAGTGTTGACAGTTCCAAATTCATCTATGGATTCAACATAGTCGCAAGCAGAACGCCAGCAGAACTTTTTTTGTAGAAACTGATTTATACAGAGATGCAAATGTCCTGAAAGAGCCGAAACAATCTTAGAAAAGGACAAAGGTAGAGGACTCAGGCTTCCCGATTCCAAGGCTTCTTATAAAACTACAGTCATCGAGACTGTGTGGAGACAGAGAAAGAAAAGACACAAGGATCGCTACAACAGGAGAAAGATTCAAGAAACAGACCCACTCAGATACAATCGACTCATTCTAAGTGAAGGTACCAAGGTCATTCAACAGGATGTGGGACTGAGGTGGGTAAGGACTTCTTAGAACATGAGAGCGCAACACATAAAAGGAAAACAAAATAAGCTAGGCTTTATCGAAATTCAAAATCGTTGTTCTTCCAGAGACCATTCTGGAAACACAAGGCATGCAGTGGGAAAAAAATACAATACTGGAATCTAACAAATGACCAGTACCTGGAACATTTAAAAAAAAAAAAAAAAAGAGGCACAATGTCAACAGTCATCAGGGAAATGAGAATTAAAACCACGAGAGACCAGGCCATGTAGTCAGAATCCCTAAAACTTAAGACTAACACCTACCAAGGGGTTGGTGCTACTGTGGACCACAGTACAGCTGGAATGCTCGTACACTGCCGGTGGGAATAACAGTGGCACAGCCACCTTGGCAAACTGGCACTTTCTTAAGAAGCTGAACAACAAGTTGACCACACAGCCTAACCAATATACTTCCAGCTATCTGCCCAAGAGAACTGAAAGCACATATTTGCATCAAGACCTAAACAACAACATACATAGCAGCTTTATTCACACCAGCCAAAAACTAAAAACCAAAAACCAAAAAACCCCAAACAAACCCAAATGTCTATCAACAGATGAATGGATAAACAAAATATGAAATATCCATGACACAGAATACCCTTCGGCAGTAGGGCTCTGAGAACATGTACCAAGGGAATCTAACTGCACCTAGGAGGTCAGGGAGGGCTTCCTTAAGGAGGAAGCAGGCATCTGAAAGGAGGCTGGGGGCTGACTGGGGAGGAGGACCGGGCCATGAGAAATAAAAAGCACCGCCGGCAGGGGCCCGGTCATGAGCCCCCGGCAGAGGGAAGGTGGCGCATTCATGGACGTGAGAGACAGTCTTGCAGCAAGGAGACAGGAGAGAGGTATTTTAGGCTGGCAGTTGGCAAGAGCCATGCCAAGCAGGCCTCATTTTTATTTTATTTTATCTTTTTAATTTATTTCTGAGAGAGAGAGAGACAGCATGAAGAGGGGAGGCTCAAAGAGAGAGGGAGACACAGAATCCAAAGCAGCTCCAGGCTCTGAGCTGTCAGCACAGAGCCCGATGCGGGGCTTAAACCCACAAACTGTGAGATCATGACCTGAGCCGAAGTCGGACGCTTAACCGACTGAGCCACCCAGGCGCCCCACGGCTTGATATTTTTAAAAGATCCCACTGACTACAGTATGGAGAACTGACTGTCAGGGGTGAGTGGCCGGGAAGGAGCTAGTCACAGCCCCTGCCGACCTCCTGGTAATAGACTCTGGCTTATGCTGAGATGGGACGATGGAGATGGGGAGAGACGGACACCTTGAACGGGCTCTGAGAAGTGTGTGGGACTGCATTCAAGGGAGAAGGAAGAAGACCCTGCTGAGACTGACTCCAAGATTCTGGCTCAGGGGATGGAATGGGAAGAGATCCTATGCCCCAACACGGAGAATGCTGGAAGAAGGCCAAACCTTTTGGGGAAGGTCAGCTCTAGACACACTCAATTTGAGGTGCCTGGGAGACATCTAAATGACAGTTTCTCTCAGGGATGTGGACATGAGGATGTGAAGGCTCACAGAAGCCCAGGATAGAGATTCAAAACTGGCTTCTATGAAGATAGTAACCGACACTATAGAAATGCATGCAACAGACTAGACAGCTACACAGGACCAGGGCAAGAGAGAGCCTAGAACCAGGTCTTAAGGGACTCGAACATTTAGAGGACGACTGGGGGCCACCGAAGAAAACTAAGTGATCCAAGCAAAGGCAGGAAAACCAGAAGAGCATAATGTATGAGAATGCACGGAAAGACAATGTTTCGAGAAGCCTATGGAAACTGTGTGGAAGGCTAATAAAATAGGAAGAAAATGTTCACTGAATTCAGTAGCATGGAGGTCACTGCTAATCTTAGGATGAGTAAATCCTCTGGGAAAACAGGGACATAACCCAGATTCGAGTGGACGGGGCCGGGGTTGTGACTGAAGAAAAAGGAAGTAGAGAAAGTGATTATACATAATTTTAGATAATGGGCCCCACTTCCTATTCTGACAAGCTGGGCTGTAATGATGATGAAAGAAAGCTGAACTTGGAAGAGATTGTGAAAGACATGGCTTTTGTGAAAGCGTAGCCCTTGAATTCGGCCTGAGAGGTTGCATTTCCTTTTCATGTGACATAGGTGGGTGTTGTGAGTCATGTGCCCAAAGTTTCCTTTATTTTGTTACCTTCATAACTACCTCGAACATGGAGAAGGGGGTTCACTGGGGCCTTGTCAACAAAGGTGACGGAGCGCAGTGACACGAGAAAGGCGCAGGCAGGGGACCGACGGGCAGAGGTAAAGCGGCAGTCCTACTCAACACCCGTGTGCAGGAAGTCTCTGCTTTGCCATTAAATCCAGATCCTCACAAATATTTGTAGAAAATCATAAAAGCAAAGTGATACAAATAAATTTGGTGGCAAGCAACAGGAAATGGTCTCTTTCTTAGTTGCCCTGTTTATCTGGGAAGTGCATGTGTGCTGGGAGAGGGAAATAAATGCCAGGATCGCACTCCTTGGTTCTAGAGGAGGGTGGAGCTGGAGAAGGAAAAAGCTGGATACGAAGATACCTGGAGCCTGGGTTCTGGGCTACAAAACAAATGCCTGCCTAACTGAATGAATGAATGAGTGAATGAGTGAGCGAACAACAGGGGACGAATATAAGTCCCAGGGAAAGAATTCTGGGAGCTGGGGTCAGGCCGCAGATGGCAAAACAGAGACCCTTCCCTACCTCAAAAGGAAAAGATCTTCTGGCTTGGTTTCCTCGGTGCGTGTATCTGTCTGGACAGGACTTTGAAGAGCTTCTAGAAGGACTACGTAGAGTGGGGGGAAATGAGGAAAGAACAAGGGTGGCTCAGAGGTGAAGCCCAGGCCACAAGGAGAGGGAACATACGAGGGGAAAGACACGGAGCCTGAGCACAACTTCCCTATAAAAAAGGGACATTGGGCCTCCTGGATCCCTGACACTCCCGCAAGTCAGATGACATGTGGGTGCCCTCAGCCTCCGGACACCTTACCAAGTGGCTCAGTCTCTCGGACGCTGCCAGCAGGCTTCCACTCATGAGTACCCACTAACTGCTAAGCACTGGCCCTTATGCTTTGTATTTCTAGCGCATCCACAGCTCACAGACACCCTGAGACGGGAGTATTCCCATCCTCACTTGACTGAAAAGGAAGCTAAAGGTCAGAAATTGATCTGCCCCACATGCACCCCCAATGTTTCTAGCAGAGCTATCAATAACAGCCAAAGTATGGAAAGAGCCCAAATGTCCATCGATGGAGGGGTGAATAAAGAAGATGTGCTATATGTACACACTGGAGTATTACTCAGCAATCAAAAAGAATGAAATCTTGCCATTTGCAACCATGTGCATGAAACTAGAGGGCATTATACTAAACAAAATTAGTCAGAGAAAGACAGATAAAGGACTTCACTCATATGAGGACTTTAAGATACAAAAGAGATGAACATAAGGGAAGCAAAAATAATACAAAAAAGCAGGGAGGGGGACAAAACGTAAGAGACTTTTAACGATAGAGAACAAACTGGAGGGGCTGTGGGGGGGGGGATGGGCTAAATGGGTGAGGGGCATTAAGGAATCTAGTCCTGAAATCATTGTTGCACTCTATGCTAACTTGGATGTAAATTAAAAAATGAATTATTTTTTTTTAAAAAGAAAAGAAAAAGACATTTATCTGCCCCAAGGTCACAATGGAGGGACTTGGCTTTGAGCCCACATCTGCATGACTCTAAAACCCACATCTGCATGATGGTATTTCCACCAGAATAAGACGCAGCCAGGCAAAACCAATCTGTCTCAATCAAGAGGGCAAAAGAGACCTGTTGCGGGCAGAGGACAGGAGACCCTGTAGGGAAAAAAAAAAATAATTGAAGGATAAAAGAAAGTAGGAAATTTCTTTTCTGAAAATGAGAAGAATTATAGAAGAAATTGCCTAGAAAAGAGAAGATAGGATCATCTGACTCGAGAAATGGGAAAATGCCTGGGATTGAGAAAAGAGTTCAGGACCTAGGGACAGAGAATCTGGGTTTGGCAGGCAGAGTGAGGCTCTCCTGGGTGGGGAATGGAGATACAGGCGGGTGCCCCATCCTTCAGGTTTGAGAGGAGACAGTGCTCAATTACCGGCCTTCCCCTCTCCAGTCACATGACTTGTGCTAGTATAAAAGCTTTCTACCAGCAGGTTCCTTACAATTTTTCTTGCTGTGTGAAATGGGCCGTTGCAGTGGCTAAAGCCCTCTTCCTCTTTCCCAGAAGCTTTCAGACTTTCCTTCAGGACTAATCCCAAGAAGCCACCTGTCTGGACTGAAGACAAGGCAAGGCAGCTGACTCAGTGCTTGCGCTATGGGCAGTGAATGCCAGGGTGTGGATTGCGGGGGGCGGGGGGTGGGGGGGGCTGATGGAAGTCTGTGAGGAGCTGGATGTAAAGCTCAGACCTGGAGACGGGAGCCAGCGTAGGTAGGATTAAGGAAACAGGCCGGGACATCAAGCCCAGAGAGAAAGAGAGGATGGAGGGGCCAGGCTGTGTGCGAGCAGCGAGGGTTACAAGCCAAATGGAAACTGAGTTGACCTCGTTAAGAGTTCTTCTGTTTACAGTCAAAACACCGGGCTCGAGCCAGCTGCTGTCTCTAAAGTCTTTTAGGGGGCAAGCCCCAAAAGTCAGTACTGGCTCACCCTTCCTCCCCTCTGCCCCTCCCTACATATCACTAGTTTCCTCTTTCCCATGCAGTCCCAGATGCGGCATAGGTCAGGAGAGGAAAAGGTGGGGGAGAATCTGTGTTCTGTAAAAGGGGAGGAAAACGAGGTAGGGAGATGGGTTGGGGGCCAGGCACCTGCTTCCTGGGCGTGTGGTGGGGTCCTGTGGTGAGCCGGCACTGAGGCGCAAGGCCCGGGTTTGTTTTCCCGGCGTGCGTGCTCCTGACAGACGGCTCACAGCTCTCTCCTCTTGAGATGCCTTTTCTCTCTGCAGGGCTCTGACTCAGGGGCCCAAGGAAAGTTGGAAACTGATAACCGTAACTTCCTGTATCTGTGAGGAGAGGAGAAAGCTAAGGGTTGGTCCCCTCCAGAGACACATGATGGCAAACGTAAGAACTACTGCTTAATACCCCGCCCCAGGCAAAGTCAATAATTGCTCTGGGCAGTTCTGGCAGGTGGTGTGAGCAAGCAGTGGAGGCAACGGAACGGTCCGGCCTGGGAAGCAGAGCGCGGCAGGGAGGATGTCCGAAGCCTGAACCAGACGAGGGTCCGGGGGCTGTGAGTGGGACCTCCTGACCCTGCCTGTTTTCACCCTCTTCCAGAGCGATCATGGCGTACTGGCGCAACTCCCTCATCCTCGCCGCGTACGTCCTCATCTTCCTCACGGGTCTCCCTGCCAACCTCCTGGCCCTGCGGGC
The DNA here is from genome assembly GCF_003009895.1 of Hyaena hyaena. Classification (NCBI taxonomy): domain Eukaryota; kingdom Metazoa; phylum Chordata; class Mammalia; order Carnivora; family Hyaenidae; genus Hyaena; species Hyaena hyaena. The sequence goes on from NW_024080976.1 coordinate 145,643, forward strand.
CTTCATCGGGCGGGTCCGCCAGCCCCACCCCGCCCCCGTGCACATCCTCCTGCTCAGCCTGACGCTGGCCGACCTCCTGCTGCTGCTGCTGCTGCCCTTCAAGATGGTCGAGGCCGCCTATAACTTCCGCTGGTACCTGCCTGAGCTGCTCTGCGCCCTCACGGGCTTCGGCTTCTACAGCAGCATCTACTGCAGCACGTGGCTCCTGGCGGGCATCAGCATCGAGCGCTACCTGGGAGTGGCCTTCCCCGTGCAGTACAAGCTGTCCCGCAAGCCTGTGTACGGAGTGATTGCCGCCGTGGTCGCCTGGGTCATGTCCTTCGGTCACTGCACCATCGTCATCATTGGTCAGTACTTGAACTCAACCCAGGAGACCAGAAACACGGATGGAATCACCTGCTATGAGAACTTCACTGAGGCGCAGCTGAACGTGGTGCTTCCGGTGCGGCTGGAGCTCTGCCTCTTCCTCTTCTTCGTCCCCATGATGATCACCATCTTCTGCTACTGGCGCTTCGTGTGGATCATGCTCACCCAGCCCCACGTGGGGGCCCAGAGGCGGCGCAGAGCTGTGGGGCTGGCCGTCGTGACCCTCCTTAATTTCCTGGTGTGCTTCGGGCCTTACAACGTATCCCACCTGGTGGGGTATTACACGAGGAAAAGCCCCCCGTGGCGGGTTGAAGCCGTGGTGTTAAGTTCCCTCAATGCCAGTCTGGACCCCCTGCTCTTCTATTTCTCTTCATCAGCTGTGCGCAGAGCCTTTGGAAAAGGGCTGCAGATACTGCGACATCACGGCTCCTCCCTGATTGGACGCAGAAGCAGAGAGACAGCGGAGGGGGCGAGTGGGGACAGGGGTGTGAGTCAAGCCGAGGGAGCACCAAGTTCCGACTTCACCACAGAATAGGGGTGTCCTGGACCTTTGGAGGCACTCTGGGTTACCTAGGAGTTGAGCAGACTGGGAGAGGGGGAGAATGGGGGTTCCTAGCTCAGGGTCAGGAATCCTCAGCCCTGACCCACTATGGGGGCTGTGAAAACCTCTCTCAGCACCTTGGTGTCCCCTCCTGACTGAAGTTTCCTGCCCAAAGGAGCACAGCTCCGTGACAAAAAGAAGAAATGGTTTGACACAGAAGCACCATCAGACCAGGGTCTCGGAAGCAACATAACTAACACAAATCCGGTCCCTGTGAGGTCACTGGTAGCCGGGGATGACCGGGCTCAAGCTGAGTCCCTCAAGCAATCTTGCTATAAGCTCTGAAACAACACCTAGACGCCGGTCTAGCTGTTGATACTGGAAAGAAGCCAACGAGAAAGAGGTGGAAGGGAACACGAAATGAGGTCAAAGAAGACTCAGGAAGGTTATGAGCCAAGTGTGTGGGGGGGAATTAAGAGGGAGGACTGGGGACTTAGACCTCTGACGGTCTGGGTTTGCACTATTATCGCTTCAACCTGCTGCCTTGTAAGTATGCTCCAGTCGCCTTCATGTGTGTAACTTGTCTCCCTGCGTTGAACCTGCCGGAGGTCTGGGTCTCGTCTTCTCCCTCCGTGGTGCCCCACACAGGTCAGGACACAGCCTGGCACCCATCAGTCAGAGGTCAACACTGGCGAGGTCAGGAGTAGACAACCTGGCCTGGCAGATTGAAAATAAAGACGGTAAAACTCTGAAGTGAGCGTCCACACTTTCTCTGCAAGGCCGGGCCGGTGAAAACGCAATGAAGCAGCAGAGTCAGCAGCACGGCGGGCAGGGGCTGCGTGGGAAACCACAGAAGTGCCTGAGGGGCGGGATGTAATGAGTAGAGTGAGTGACGGGGCTGGGGGGATCCTGTTTTAGACTGATGCGTGGAGACGGGACCTAGAAAGAGGAGGTGAGGCGGATCCTGACTTAACGTTATGAGGTGCATCTCAGGGGCCTAAAGCACGTGGCCCTCCGGCCTAGAAGCCTGCAGTTTTCCTATGGTCACAAGTTTTCCTCCCAGAACTCCTATCCCGTCATTCCATTACCTACTTTGTACCCTCTCTCCCAGCCCGGCCCCACCTTCTTAACTCATCTCTCCCCAAGAAGGAGCCCTGGCCCGCTCACTCTGGTTAACTGATCCCAGCCCCAGCCTAGTGGTCTGCAACATCAGAATTGCATGAAGAGGTACAAAAATAGTACATATGGCTGCCCCCTCCCCCAATCTCCTGACACTTTTGGGGGGGAGGGAAGATGAGCCTGCAAAAGCCCCCCAGTGATTACACTAGGCACCACCTCGGGAAAGGAATCGCTGGCCTGGCTCAGGGGCCCAATCTGTCCAAGAAAATACTCTTCGAAGAGACTCTTCCTGTTTCTAAGACCCTCTCACCACAACCCCATGCTCACTCATCTTCTGATTGCTCACTTTTTCCACTGTTCTATGCGATTTTTTAATGTTTTATTTATTTCTGAGAGGGAGAGAGACAGCGTGAGCAGAGGAGGGTCAGAGAGAGAGGGAGACACAGAATGGGAAGCAGGCTCCAGGATCCGAGCCAGCTGTCAGCACAGAGCCCGACGCAGGACTCGAACTCACGAACCGTGAGATCATGACCCGAGCCGAAGTCGGATGCTTAACCGACTGAGCCACCCAGGTACCCCTTTTTCCACTGTTCTAAAACCTCACTCAAAATTCACTTTCTCCAGAAAGACTTCCCTTCTAATTCCCACCCAACTGAGCTCAATTTCTGTTTTCCTTCCTCAAACACCACTGGACTGGTGAACAGGCTTCACTGTTGCTTCTGCTTACTAGCTGGCCTTAGGCGAGTCCTGACCTCCAGCCTCCCTTTCCAAACCATAATCATGAGGACGATGTATGTATGCCTCCCAGGGCTATTCTGAAATTTCCATGAGACTGTGTATATAAAGTTGCCGAGAAATTTTACAGTAACACTTAGCTCTAAGACACCAAACCAAACGAAACACCAATATACCCCAACTTAAAAGAAATAAGCTAAGTAAAAATTTGAAATGATGAAAATCATATGTTAGATAGGCAACCATATAGGATGGTTTAACAGTAATGTGTGAGAAAAAAAAGTCTGGCATTTTCTGCTGACTATACATCTGGGATGTATTATACCTTCCAAAAAAGCTGATTTGATTTTGGGTGGCATTAAAAGAAATAGAATCTAAATAAGTCAAGGCTAATCCCATTTCACTGAGGTCTTAATCAGTAGCATGTTCAGCACCTGGACAGCACAGGTTTTTGTTTTGATTTTTTTTTTCAAGACATTAACTCAGGAGCGCCTGGCTGGCTCAGTCAGTAGAGCATGAGACTCTTGATCTTGGGGTTGTGAGTTTGAGCCCCATACTAGGTATAGAGATTACATAAAAATGAAAAAATTTTTTTAAAGAAGACATTATCTCAAGGACTCAAGCCCATAAAAATTAACCAAAATGTTTTGGAGATTTGAAACCATATGACGGTGATGATTGATGACTGAATAAATGCCTGGCACTGTTCCAGAGAAGTAGCCTAAGAAGATGGAGGGAATTTTCGAAGGTCAACAAGTGAAAGTGAGTTTAAATCCAGGTCTGCCTTTTTTCATTGACTCAAGAGAAGCAAGTAAGGGAATGTTGAATATGTGGCTGAACCAAGTAAGGTGCAGCTCATGGAAGATGCATTCTATGTAGCTCCACGGGGAAGATCATAGGCAGAAGAGGCAGGGAGCTGCATCTCAAACAGTCAGGGCTGTTTAAAATGTAACTGAGCTTGGGGCATCTGGGTGGCTCAGTCAGTTAAGCAGCCGACTTCAGCTCAGGTCATGACCTCACAGTTTGTGAGTTTGAGCCCCATGTCAGGCTCTGTGCTTGCAGCCTGGAGCCTGGAACCTACTTTGGATTCTGTCTCCCTCTCTCTCTGCCCCTCTCCCATTCATGCTCTGGCTCCCTCTCTCTCTCAAAAATAAATAAACATTAAAAACAATTTTTTTTTACTGGAATTGAGCTAACTCAACAAGGTAGTCACTCCCCAGTTCCAGGAATAGTGAAGCGGAAGATAGAAAATACCTATCCTGGGACATTGAGGAAACTGACACACCTGATAAGAGCTGAACCAGTTAAGTGCCAAACCCCTTCCTGCTCGAAGATTCCTAAGGTTTCAGGGACATGGCTGCTCTTGCCAATCACAGAAGTGCAAGAAAATCTCTGGTCTGAGATTTTCAGGGTGAATCTTTTGCTACTCACTAACAAGTATTTGATCTGCATGAAGTCATTTGATATACGGCCCAGTTCTTCCCTGGGAAATTAATAGTTCGTTTGTTCAACAAATATGTGTGGGTCACCTACTATAAGCCAGATCCTTTTCCGAGGGCTGCAGATGCAGAGCACAGAAGAGACAAGGTACCTGACCTCTTGGGGTTTCCATTCCAGTGGGGAAAAATAGTTAATAAGCAAGTAAACAAATAAGCAAGGAAACTTCAAAATGTGGCAACTGGTTTGTAGAACTGGACTAAAATAGGGATGTGGGAGAAAGTGTAACGAGAGGTTAAGGGAGTTTAGAAGATTCTCCTGAGTCAGTGATGTTCAGCTGAGAACTGAATGAATATAAGGAACTGTCATACAAAGGCCCATGGGAAGAGCATTCTAGAAATAGGAATTGCTGATGGAAAGGGAAGGAGGAGGGAGAAAACCTTATCTTCTCAAAGGCTGAGAGAGGGCCAGTGAGGGGCAATGGTCTGCAAACGTAGGCATGTATTAGAATCATGTGGAAAGTCTGCCAAAGCGCAGATTACTGTCTTAACCTCCCAAAAGTTTCAGAATCAGTACGTCTGGGATGGGACCCAAGAGTCTGTACCTCCAACATCCCAGGTGACATTGATGTTGGTGGTCAGTGACCACCACTGGGGGAACCACTGGGCTGGACTACAGTGACCTGGGGAGAGAGCCACACGAGATGAAGTCAAGGAGTCAGCAGGGACTAGGCCATGCAAATCTTTTAGGCCACAAATAGGAGTCTGAATTTATTCTAAGAGCTTTGGAAAGCCATTTAAGGGTTCTCAGCAAGAGAGCAAATGGTCTGATTTCCATTTTAAGACAATCACTCTGATATCTGTGCCTACCACGGAAGGGAGACAGTTGTTACGATCAGGGAGATAATGCACAGGACAGAGCTAAGAACCGTAACATACTACGGTGAGGATGCAGGGTTTTCACTAGACAGGTAGCTCCTTGGAAGTGGGGACTGTGTCTTCCATTAGAATTGGCTGTCCAAGTGCCAAGTAGCCAGGAGGAGGCCCCGACAAGTTATCGTGCATCTACTTGACAAATGGATGTGCCTCGTGTGGGCTAGAAAATGTTTCAAACCACGAGTTTGGGGGATTGGTTGGGGGTAACCAGAGCAGGGTGGAGGGTGGTGAACCCCTGATTTGTAGCACTTGCCAATTTCTATTGGGCTGATTTCTACCAACATGAAGATGCTGAACGCGGGGTCTGGCAAGTGATGCTCGTTAGAGCAGTTCTTGCAGGCCGGCTCAAGCTCATCCCCGGCTACACCCCCCAGCACATACACTCAACCAGCAGACCGATCACGTCCTACTGGAGAAAACATTCTCTCTCCCTGGCTACACCTAGTGCAGGGCTCTGGCACGGGGACTTTTGACATAATAAACACCAGCTAAATGTGGCCGGCTGGGCCTGACCCAAGAGGATCCGGGTGGCTGGTTAGATTGTGAGACTCCCCTGATTCCCCTGTAGGATGACAGATGGGTAAACAGAAATGTTAGTGCCCGGTTAATGAATAACACGGACAGCAGCCTAGGGCTGCTACCAGGAAACAGGGGTGGAGGCTGCTGGCTCAGCCTGACCAGGGGGGACTGGCCAGCAGGAAAGGGGAACCCGGCATTGACTATTTCACTTCCTCTTTCTGGAAAAGATGCTGTTGTGCCCCTTCCTCGGAAATTCTCATCTGACCACACAGCCGGAGCTGTGGGATTTTGTGGGTGATCACTGCGGCCCAAGGAGGCAGGGGAGGGCCGCTGGAGAGGGTCTGAAGGAAAACACACAGCAAGGTTCCACTACTCCTTTAAACTCGCCTGCCCTTCGCTCCAGGTTGCTGTCAGTTCTCTTTTTTTTTTTTTTTTTCAGTTTTCTCTACCTCCTGCGGTTAAATACCTTTGCCCCATTTTTTTCCCTTTTCATTATTTTTCTCTAGTCACAGGAAATGAGGACATTTCTCATCTACAAATTGCACATTCAACCAGGAAATTGGGCCAAAGAGCTCTAAGTCCTCCGCGGTGGCTGCCCAGTAACCCACTTGGCAAAGGTTTGAAGGTCTGCAGAGGCAGAGGATGGGAGGTCCGGTGGGGGCGGGGGGAGGGGAGCCACGGTCAGCTGCAGCCCTAACCGAGGAGGGCTGCCCGCAGCTCTGGTATAATTCTCCCCGGCCGTTGCCATCTGGCAGGCCGAACCACAATCCGCCTCGAGGAGACGGCGTTAGGAAAGTAAATACACTACTTTCAAATCCAGATGTTTGAAAAAGCCAGTAGGCGCGTACAGTGGTCTAGGGTCCCTAAAATGCCGCAACAGACGTTACATCATTCGACTTTCCACGAGTGTAGGCACTTGTCAATCCACAAATGTTTACTGAGGCCTACTATGCATCGGGCCCTGTTCCAGGTGCTAAAAACACAGCAGTGAACAAGGGCAAGATCCCTGCTCTCACGGCCCTCACATTCCCGTGGGAGAGCAGACAGGGAGACCAATGACCACACACGTGCGGGCAGTGCTAAGATCTCTGAAGACAGAGTCAGGGGAATAGGCAGCTATTTTTGAATGAGTGGCTTGGAAAGGCCTCTTGAAAGTGACATTTGAGGGACACCTGGGTGGCTCAGCTGCTTAAGCATCTGACTCTTGATTTTGGTTCAGGTCATGATCTCATGGTTCGTGAGATAGAGCCCCACATCAAGCTCCACGCTGGGTATGGAGCCTGCTTGAGATACATTCTCTCTCTCTCTCTCTCTCCCTCCCTCCCTCTACCTCTACCCTACTCCTGCACTAGCATGCATGCTCTCTCTCAAAATAAAGTAAACTTAAATTAAAAAAGAGAGAGAGAGACATTTGAGTTGCAAGCAGAATGGAAAGAAAGAATCATGCATACCAAGAATGGCAGGGGAAATGGGGAGGGGGCAAAGGAGGGGGAACCTCCCAAGCAAAGGGTTCAAGGCAGGTGCAAGGCTGAGCAAGCCCACCTTGCACACAAGAAAGGCCAGGGTGACTGGGGTCTAGTGGTGGCTGGGAGATAGAGAAAGGGTCAGATCATAGGAGCTCTCGAAGCTTCAGGAGAAGAAGCCCAGCAGATACCTTCTACCTCCTTAGCAACAAGAAAGGCCAAGGCTCAGAGCTGCGGAGTGCCATGTGCCAACCTTCATCAGAATGGTGTTCTGACCCCAGATTCCCTCTCAAAATGAGCTGCACGCAGAAAACATGATTCATGCTGTGGGCAGCTTTGGGGCACAGAACGTTGGGGAGGGAGGCAGAGACTGAGGTGCTGCAGGAAGAAAGGAACCAGAGGTGGAACAAGATGCCCCGGTATGAGAGCACAGAGCAGCCCGGTGTGGAAAGCTGGCTTCCAGGAGGGAGCCGTGACCGAGCAAAGGTGGGCTGCCCAGGCTCTGAGCACGAGGTGGGGGACCACAAGTCATCTCACACTGCCCCATGTCCCCTGGCCTGGAGCAGAAATGGCGGTGTGCGCACAGAATCGTGGCACTTTGGGGCATCATAGAAAGCCTCCGGTCCAACAATTCGCCACCCAGGCTGCACTCTGGAGCCCCCTGAGGAGCTTCTGAAAAATGCCGTGCATTTGAGTATTTTACTTTGTTAACACCACCCCCACACACACCCCCACCCCTGGTGGCTGGGAAGCTCTGAGGGTTGAAAATTGCTCTGTCTGGTCCTGATCTTCTGCTGGACCGGCCAGAGGGGGTTCCAGGAAGGCAGCAGTGAGGGCCTAGTGACTGGGGTCTGAGCCCAAGCTTCCACTTGCATCTGGACTTCTCCGGGCTTTAGCTTTCTAAGTGAAAAACAAGGGGCCAATGCACTTGAATCATCACACTTATATGAGGACTGAATCAGTTTTACCTTGTACATGCAAAACACTGAATGGCATCTTGCACCCTGGGGATGTTCACGCATATTAATACCAGGCAATCATTCTAAAAGGTGATTCCATTCTTCTGCTTAGAGGCCTCCAAGTGCTTCTTGGGGCTGGCAGAGTAAGCGGGATCTAACGCTCATCCACCTACCCAAGTTCATCACCCTCTCCCACAACTGCCCCCCACTCCTCTCACTTCATCTTCCCAGCCTCAGATCCTTTGCACTGGCTGTTCCCTCTTCCTGAACCCCCCCCTCCCCCAGTTCTCATGGTGGCTGAGTCCCCATCTGTCAGGCTGCCTGTGACTTCAATTTCATTTGCTTACAGGACTTTTTCCTCAACCCGCTCCAGAAGTGCCTGCCTGCCTCTCACACGCTCACTCACGTTACCCCGAGTTACTGACTTCACTGCGCTGAGCACGATCTGATAGCATCTATTGGTGTCATGCTTGTTATTTTTATGAAAGGTACACATGCATGGACTTTAATGAGTCAAATGGTTTGCTGCTAAAAACAGCATCCTTCACCTCTCGCCCCACCCAGGACACTTACCCCTTCCTGGAGGTGATGGCTTTCACCTCCTTTCAACTAATCACAAATCCCCCACATCCTCAAGGAACTTGCTTACTTTACTACACTTCTTCATTTTTTAATATCAGGTTTAATCTGTTAACTTCCCCCGATGGCAGATGAAGATTTAACTCTCTCCAATACATGAACACACACACACCTCCCCACTCGGTGTCCCAATTACATCATAACTATGCTACAATACCCAATGCTTACTTTTTTGTGACTACGTACAGAGTGGAGCTCTAGGGTACACTCTCCTTATTCTTCTACTCTGCACACATTTTCCCAAACCACAGAATTGATAATTGCCTTATTTTTTATTTGCTTGCTTTTCTATATAGCCAGCACTAAGTCTACCCAAACTCTTTTCCAATGGTCTCCTTTCTCTCCTTCCGAGAACTTCAGGGGTATCAGCAAAGATACGGATTTCATTTTCCTGAAGAAATCCCTCCCAGAACTTTCCGACCCACTCCTGTCTGGAGGGGTGGCAGTTTATGCCAGGTGTATAAAGTGTATAAAGCGCAGCCCCTGGATGCGCTTGAGAGGCTTTTTGCTTCTCTGCTCTTGTTTCTCTTCCTTGGTTTATGTCCTCTAACAGCTTCCTTAGAAAGTAAACGTTTTGAGGGGCGCCTGGGTGGCTCAGTTGGTTAAGCATCCAAAAATTTGGCTCAGGTCATGATCTCACAGTTTGTGAGTTCGAGCCCCGCGTTGGGCTTTGTGCTGACAGCTCAGAGCCGGGACACTGCTTCAGATTCTGTGTCTCCCTCTCTCACTGACCTTCCCCTACTCATGCTCTCTCTCTCACAAATAAACAATATTTGAAACAAATACTTTTTTTGAAGTCAATGTTTTGGGACTCTGCATGTCAGAAATTATTTTACCTTTGTGCTTCATTGGTAAGGACAACGTGTGGAATTCTAGGTTGGAAATAATTTTTGTTCAGAATTTTCAAGGCATCACGATACTGCTATCTAGCTTCTGGTCTTACTGAAAATTCCCAAGACACTCTGATCCCTTAATTCCTTGTTTATGGCCTTTATCTCGCAGGAAACCTGGAGGCCTTACATTTCTCACAAGCATTTCAAAATTTCATCCTTTCATGCCAGGCACTCAATGGGCTCTTTCCACTGCAAAATAACATCCTTCCATTTGAGGAACTTCTCTTAAAACATTTTGTGATGATTTCCTTGCCTTATTTTCTCTCTTCTCTCTTTCTGGGACTCTTACTATTTGGGGCAAATTGGACCTCCAAGCCTGGCCCACTAATTTTCCCTTCTCTCCTATTTACCATCTCTCCACTTTTTTGCTTCACTTTCAGTACAATTTCTTCAAGTTTATCTTCTAGTCCTTCTACTTAATTTTTACTTTTTGCTATCCCTTTTCACTTCCAAGCATCCTCTTTTATTCTTGATTTTGTTTAATGGTTGTAATATCCACTCTAATCTTTCTGAGGAATTTTCATCTCCCCATTCTAAGCTGCTTTGTTGGCATGGGTCTCTATTTCTTTATGTTAGAGGTTTTCCTCAGATATCTGGTAATTCTTGCTTGTTTACTCACAAAGGGAAAGAAAGGAACTAATTTTTTTGAGGTATATAAAAAGTACAAAAAGGTAGTATGACATGATTCCAGGGTTTGCTTTAAAAGCAGAAAAGAAAGGAACACCTAGGTGACTCAGTCAGTTAAGCGTCTGACTCTTGATCTCAGCTCAGGTGTTGAACTCAGGGCTGTGAGTTCACATCCTGCATTGGGCTCTGCACTAGGCATGAAGCCTACTTAGAAAAAAGAAGAAGAAGAAAAAAAAAAAGCAAAAAAAAAAAAAAAAACAAAACAGAAAGAAGAGGAATGGAAGAAGCCACTAAAGTAAAAATCTCAAAATCCTTTGAATCTGGGTGATAAATTAGGTCCAATTGTACTATTCCCTCTACTTTCAATTATGTCTGAAGATAGTCAAAGTAAGAATGTAGTTGTTGATGGGATTTGCTTCTTTAAGGACTGGGACTGAGGGCCTCAGTTCCTCACTGACTTGGGCTGGAGGTCTCCCTAAAGTCCTTACCTTCCTTACCATGTGGGACTCTCCACAGAGCAGCTGCCATCTACCATAGAAAACAAGCAAGAAAGCAAGAAAAGACAAGACAAAAAGCAGCCTTCTTATAAACCTAATCGTCAACATGATCTTCTGCCTTTTTTTTTTTTTTTTTTTTTTTTTCTCAGCCCATTCTCAAAGGGAGAGGGAATTACCCAAGAGTGAATACCACAAGGTTGAGATCACTGGGGCCATCTTGGGGACTGCCTTCCTAAATAATGAATGGAAGCTGTGAGCACATAAATTAGGCTTCACTGTAGGATGATTCTGCTGGGTCATCTGGTGAGGAACCTCCAATGTCAACACTCAGGGTTTTTCCTCTTGGGCTGATCAAATTTCCCAGAAAAACAAACAACTCTTCTAATCTCCTTCCTGGAGGATGAAAGTTGGACTATCCGTCAGTTAGAAGCCGAAGAGAGGGCCTCCGGCATTCTTTTAAGCTCCTTTTGACATGCTGATACCTCATCCAAGTATGTCTGGGGTCCCAGGTTCCAAAGATCCTCTGTGTTATCCTCTCCAGAAAATAAACTGTAGGTCTTTTCCCGAGTGAGGGGCAGTTACTTCAAACACAGAACTGAGGAGGAGAGCTAGGGATTTTTTAAAATACATTTTCAACCAATCTTCTGACATTATTGTGCCTTCACCTCCATTTCCAGAGGTACCTGTTGTGTCTCATTCATGAGGCTTATGTGGACTGTGCAGTAAAACCTTGGTTGAGTCCTGGCTTTTCCCACTATTGGCTTAGGATTCAACTTCCACGAGTCTACTAAGTTTGTTTCCAGTTACCGCTCACTTACCTGCTTTCCAGCTTCCGAAACTTTGTTAGCATCACATCCTCTATTGATCTCCCTGCCCTTATGGCTTTAGAGCCTTTCTAAAAGATCCCTTTACTGTCATCATAGTGTGACTTCAGGAGGGAGCCAAAGGGGATGTGTGTGTTCAATCCACCATCATTAGCCTCCAGTATTTCTTCTTTATTATTATTTGTTTGTTTACTTGTTTGTTGTCTGTCTCCCCTCTTGAATGTAAGTTCCAGGAGAACTGGTCTATGTTATTCACCTATGCATCCCCATAACAACCGACACGGGTAGGCATTCAACAAATGAATCAATTTGCCAAAGAGGGAATCTTGCTACTTTCTATCAAAAAGTTGGTAGCAGAACGTGGCTCCTGATTTTCCATCCAGTGCCCTTCCTGCCACAGCGTGTGTGGGATATAGGTAATTTTGCTAACTAGTGATACCTAACAAGTTATAAAGCGCTTTCCATGTTACAAAGTGGTTTCAGAATGTTATCTCACTTGATCTTGACAATAGCTCAAAGGCCAGATAGGAAAAGGATTATTACTGGCCCTAATATAGTTATGACCCTTGCCAAGAACGATCCTATGCCAAAGAAATCACCAACCTTGTTCCTGACCTTTCACCTCATGCACATTGCCATTTGTCTGGCCCTTCCCATAATTTCCTCTGCAAGTGGAACTTTTAAGGCCTGTCTTCTCTCAAGCAAATGGTCCTCAAGGACCAGGACCAGCTCTCTCATAAAGGCAGGTACACACATGGGTAAGTAATTCAAGGTCCTCTGAGCAAAAAGAATGTCTGAGTTTTGTGACATGATTAGAGCAGGAGAAAAGAAAAGTGGGACTTTCCAAATTCATAGAGCATAGAGAAGAGGTTGGTCCTGGGAGGGTGCTTAGATCCTGGAAGGAGAAGGAAGAAGTCCCAGAATTATAGAGCAGTAGGGGTATGGTGGGGAGAGAGTGGAATGGAAATAACCATCTACCATAACCAGCAGATTCTCTTTAAAAAAAAATAAAAAATTGGGGCCTTTGGGTGCCTTAGTCAGTTGAGTGTCCAACCTTGGCTCAGGTCATGATCTCACCATTCCCAAGTTTGAGCCCTACATCGGGCTCTGTGTGGACATCTCGGAGCCTGGAGCCTGTTTCAGATTCTCTGTCTCCCTCTCTCTCTGCCTTCCCCTGCTCATACTCAGTCTCTCTCAAAAATAAATACACATTAAAAAAAAAAGGAATGAAAAACTATAACATAATCATAAAGCCAGTTAAAAAATATTCTGGACAGCAACTCCTGTAAAATGATGACATCAAGATCTTGAGATCAAAGACTGGCTTAGACTCTGGAGAATCTGACCTCTCTCTCCCTGAGGACCCCCAGGGAAGACTGAAAGCAGTGTTCAAGGGCCCCTTGAGGGAAACAAGATGCAGCCTCAGAAGGCGCACCAAGTCCCAAGGGCACAGGGCACAGAGGTTAAGAGGCTGTAAAGAACGCCCTTGTGCTACTTCTCTCTTGGGATGTGCCTGCCACCTCCTGGGTGGATAGGGTTATTACCTGCCTCCGGAGCCCGGGAGGCCCCCGCAGCACAGGCTGTGCCCTCTGTGACTCGCGGGCAGCCAGGCATCTCTCAGAAGCAGAAGCTTAGGGATGACGAGTTGGTAAGCCTGTGACAAATCAAGTCTTGGTGTGGAAAGAGGTTCGAGGCATCTTATTAAGCTACGAAAGCAGTTGCAGGCGAGTGGAAAGCAAACGGTATTATCTATAATCTTTAAAATAAATATACAGGTATATCTCAGAGATGGGATTTGGCTTGAGTTCCAGACCACTGCAATGAAGGAAGTCAAATAAATTTTTTGGCTTCCCAGTACATTTAAAGGAATACTGTTAAGTTTATTAGGTGTGCAATAGCATTATGTCTTGAAAAAAAAAAAAACAATATACATATTTTAATTGAAACCTCCTGTGTTGCCCCTAGAGGAGAAAGCAGGAAACAACCTCCTTGACCTCCACCGCAGCAACTTCTTACTTGACACATCCCCAAAAGCAAGGGAATCAAGAGCAAAAATAAATGATTGGGACCTCATCAAGATTAAAAGCTTCTGCACGGCAAAGGAAACAACCCACAAAACTAATAGGCAACCAACGGAATGGGAAAAGATAGTTGCAAATGACATATCAGATAAAGGGTTAATATCCAGAATCTATAAGGAACTCACCAAACTCCACACCCGAAAAACCAACAACCCAGTGAAGAAATGGGCAGAAGATATGAACAGACACTTCTCCAAAGAGGACATCCAGATGGCCAACAGACACATGAAATGATGCTCAGCATCCCTCCTCATCAGGGAAATACAAATCAAAACCACACTGAGATACCACCCCACGCCAGTCAGAGTGGCTAAAATGAGCAAATCAGAGAACTCTAGATGCTGGCGAGGATGTGGAGAAACGGGCACCCTCCTACACTGTTGGTGGGAATGTAAGCTGGTGCAGCCTCTCTGGAAAACAGTCTGGAGGTTCCTCAGGAAACTAACAATAGAACTCCCCTATGACCCAGCAATAGCACTGCTAGGAATTGACCCAAGGGATACAGAAATGCTGACGCATAGGAGCACATGTACCCCAATGTTCATAGCAGCACTCTCAACAAGAGCTAAAACATGGAAAGAGCCTAAGTGTCCATCAACGGACGAATGGATCAAGAAGATGTGGTTTATCTATACCATGGAAAACTACATGGCAATGAGAAAAAATGAAATCTGGCCATGTGTAGCAACATGGATGGACCTTGAGGGTGTTATGCTGAGCGAAATAAGTCAGGCAGAGAAGGACAGATATCATATGTTTGCACGTATAAGAGGATTAGGAGGAACTTGACGGAGGAACAAGGGGGAGAAGTAGGGGTGAAATGGTGGGGGGAAGGGAGAGAGGCAAACCATGAGAGACTCTTGAATGCTGACAAAAACTGAGGACTGATGGATGGGGGGGAAGGGGGGATGGGCATGGAGGAGGACACTTGTGGGGATGAGCACTGTGTGTTATGTAGAAACTAATTTGACAATAAACTATTTGTAAAAAAAAAAAAAAAGAAAAGAAAAGAAACCTCCTGTGTTGCTAAGAAATGCTAACCATCATCTGAGCAGACTCATCAGTGAGTCATCATCTCCAATCACAGGTCACGTAACAAATACAATAATAACAAAAACGTTTGCAATATTGCAGGAAGTACCAAAATGTGACACAGAGACATGAAGTGAGCAAATGCTGTTGGAAACATGGCGCCGATGGACCTGCTTGACACAGGGTTGCCACAAACCTTCAATTTGTAAAAATAACCACAGTTATCTTCAAAGTGCAATAAAACAAAGCACAGATGAAGCACGCCTGCATGTGGTAAAGCAGCTAAGTGTTCAGAGACCTCCGCACACCAGATGGTGCTGATCCTTTAAGCACACCCTATTCCGCTACTCTTCACCAAAGCACGACACCACGACACGACACCACAACATGACACCACGACACCACACCGGTCATGAGGTTTTGAGGGACGATGATGGAGAGGTTTTCGTGGGGATGGTTCAGAGCTGATGGCCAAGAAAGAACTCTTGAAGATGTCTTTGGTGTAAAAAGGTGATTTTATTAAAGCACGGGGACAGGACCCATGGGCAGAATATATACTATGAAGTTGGGGAGGTAAAGTCAAATGAGAGGCTTCCAGAGGGGCTCTGATGCCCCAAAGAGGACTCCTAAGATACTTGAGGCCTTGCTATTGTCAAGCTAAGGCAGGCTTCCCTCCAGTAAGGCATTAGCAGGACGGCAAGGCTTCCTGGAGAAATGTTATACTCTGTATCTGCCTCGAGTACTTGTCAATGGGCTGCAGGTTATGAACAAATTTAACTTTCTGCCATTTCCTGCTTGCTTTTATTCCCCACATCACTATGGAGAGGAGGGTGATGTTGGGGCTCCAGGAAACTGAGTCTACAGGTTTCTGGAGATTTAGGCTATTGATAAGATTGCCCTTTTCTTGTTATTTACTAAGAGATTTACAAACTAATGGAGACTCATGTCCTGTGTGACTGTGATCTCTCTCGGTTAGCCATTTGTTTCCTTTCTTTCCTTTCTTTTTTAAAAATGTT
This sequence comes from Hyaena hyaena, assembly GCF_003009895.1. Classification (NCBI taxonomy): domain Eukaryota; kingdom Metazoa; phylum Chordata; class Mammalia; order Carnivora; family Hyaenidae; genus Hyaena; species Hyaena hyaena. The sequence goes on from NW_024080976.1 coordinate 161,326, forward strand.
TTTAATGTTTATTATTTATTTTTGAGAGAGAGAGAGACACCACAGGCACGCGTGCACAAGTGGGGGAAGGGCAGAGAGAGACACACACACAACACAGAATCCAAAGCAGGCTCCAGGCTCTGAGCTGTCAGCACAGAACCCGATGTGAGGCTCGAACCCACAAACCGTGAGATTATGACCTGAGTTGAAGTCCGATGCCCAACCGACTGAGCCCCCCAGGGCACCACTGTTTTCTTTCCTTTCCTTTGTCCTTGGGCAGCCAGGAGTGCCTAAGGAACATCGCACCCAATGGGGGGAAGGGCAGGGTGCTAGCTTGTATTTTGCCCTCAGCCTGCCTTATGCTCATCACCGTCACTGCCATGACTTCTCCCCTTACAGAAAAGGAAACTGAGACTCAGAGTGATTGTTAAATAACTTGTCCGCTACCTCACAGTGACTAAGTAGCAGGGGTAGGACTAATCTGAACTCTCAGCCGTTCCGGTACACGGCCTCCTCAAGAAGAGGATGGCCATCTATGCACACATGCGCACATTTGTGTGTGTGTGTGTGTGTGTGTGTGTGTGTGTGTGTGTAGAATTCTGAAAGGCTATGCAACAGTCAACAGTGGTAACTTAAGGAGTTAGGGGAAGGGGAAGTAGGTCAACTTGCGTTCTACTACTTAATTCTGTGCTGTTTACATTTTCTCAATGGACATACAGGATTTTATAATAAAAACATAAAGCCTTATTTTAAGTAATAATTCTGCTCCCCCAAACAGCCACACAGAAGAAAACTCAAGTTAGTCTAGCATTTAGGCCCTGTTTACTGAGCAATTACTATGTCCTCAGCTGGATGCTAAGGACTTCCGCATTCACAACTTCACTGAATTCTCACAACCTGGTCTAGAAGGAGGGCATTCTCATTCAGCCCCTTTACAGAAAAGGAACCTGAGGCTCAGGAATGGGAATGGACTTCACTAAGGTCACATAACAATGCAGGGACTGAGCTCAGGTCTGACTGGTTTCAGAGCCCATGCTTCTACCTACCCAGTGTGCTAGTTACGCAGGAACGATCATAATGTAATAATAGCAGTTTAAGTGCTTACTGTGGGCTGGACCCGTGCTCTTCATGCATGAGGTCATCAAATCTCCATGGCAACCTCAATTTTACAGATAAGAAAACTGAGGCCACTTATTTGTTCAGGGTCACCCAGCAGAATTGGGACTGGAATCCAAATCGCCATACACACGTCCACCCAGAGAAGAGGCAGAGCTAACGTAAAACGGGAAGTACTTATTTCACCGATTCTGTCCCTCCTCAGGGAACAAAAGTCAAGGGGTTCTAAAGACAAAAGGGACTGCTTCTATATATTGTCTGCAAAGAATTTTGATTGGTGTTGGGAACAAAAAACTAATCTTAACTGAATATAATTGATTGCTAAGGCCGTCAGTAAGCACAGTCGCTCACTGTTGCAGGTGTTTAGGCTGAAGCCTTGGAATATTTGTTGTTTGGCCCAGTTTTGAAGTTCACCATTTCACGGGGGGAAGGACAGACAGAAGGTGCATCTTAATGGCCACCGGCTCTGTTCTAAAACCCCTTGACATAAGCGGTTTCATTTCACCTATCACATGTGACATGGGCATCCACCCAGCTGCTCCATCCACCAAAAACTCAGCGGTTACCTTTGACTCCTTCCTCTTCTTCCTTTCCCTCCCCATGTCTAGTTTCGGTTGGTTCTAGCTTCCAAGATTCAAGCACACTTCTCACTATCCAGCTATTTCGACCCAGGTGGACGCCACGGCCAACTTGATGAGGGAGCCCAAGGCAAGCTGATACCCTACAACTCTCCCCCCCCCCCCCCCCCCCCCCCCCCCCCCCCCCCCCGCCACCATGGGATACATGTGATACTCCTCAGGCCCTTCTGGCTGCCCAAGAACAGAGAAAAGGACAGAAAACAAATGGTTAAACTGGGAGCGTCTCCATCCGTTTACAATTATCTCATCAATAACCTAATCTCCAGGAACTCCCTACTATCTTAATAATGCCTTGCTAGAGGGAAAAACCACCTTAGCTTGACAATATATGGCCTTCTGTAATAGGTAAATCCTCATTAGCACAGGAAAATCTGTTTCAGAAACTTTCTCTTGACTTTACCTTCCCCAACCCCACAGTATCTAAGCAGTCACTCGTCACAACCCCAGTGCAGCTCTTCCTGCCCACGGGTACTGTCCCCACGCTTTCATAAAGTCACCTTTGTGCACCAAAGACATCTTCAAGAATTCTTTCTCGGCCGTCGGCTCCAAGCCTCACCATCACCCCCAAAACCCCATCAAACTCTCATGTGGGCCATTCTGAAGGACTTCCCATGGATCTCCATTCCTTCCTCTTGGCCCCAATCCCATTTACTCTCTACAATGCAGTTGACATGCAGTTGCTTTTTCTCAAATCTCTGGCTAGCCATCCTCTCATGCAGCCTTTCTCAGGGTCCTGGGAGAGAAATAAAGCCGTGCAGAGAATGGTATGAGCGGCTGTTTTCTCAATTTTCCTAAGGATGATACTATCTAACACCATTTTCTAATAAGCTAGATGACCTAATTCATTGCATGTAATGGATGCCTTAGAGTGTTAGGGCTTGATTCTCTGCATGAACTGGGTGGAGGAGAAGGCTGCAAAAGCTTCTTGTCCTATTTCAAGTATCAGTAGCTAGAGCCCACTAGGCCCATGTGATTTAAGGGACACGCCTTTCCACCTTTGCAGCTCATTTCCTGAGAACAAGAGCGGTTTTCCATTTCTCAATTATAGAAGCCTCATTCCTGCCCTAGGACTTAGGCCGAGTCTGTTCCCACTGCCTGAAGCTACTGCCCCAGGCCTTCCAGAGCCAACTCCCTCCGCCATTCAGGCCTCAGGCTCAAATGCTACCAGCTGAAAGAGGCCCTCCCTGATATCTTAATTAAAGAGACCTGACAATCCTTGGGGCACCTGGGTGGCTTAGTCAGTTAAGCGTCCGACTTTCGCTTAGGTCATGATCTCGCGGTTCGTGGGTTCGAGCCCCGCGTCGGGCTCTGTGCTGACTGCCAGCTCAGAGCCTGGAGCCCGTTTTGGAGTCTGTCACTCTCTCTCTCTGACCCTCCCCTGCTTACGCTGTCTCTCTCTCTCTCCTAGAAATAAATAAAACATTAAAAAAAATTTTTTTTTAAAAAAAAAGAGACTTGACAATCCTTGTTATTCCATTGCTCTTGTTTTCCTTCTTTCACAGCACTTACTTATCATGGTCTGAAAGCGCCTTCTTTCTGTAGTCACTTACCTAATGTGCGTCTCCCCAGTTGGAGCTGAGTGCCACAGGGCGGTTCTATTTTATTCAGGGCTGCATCCTCCGTAACCACTGGAAAGCTTTTCCACAGGAAAGCAATCTGCAAAAAATATGTTCAGAGAATTTATCAGATATTTTATGATGTGCCAGTCACTGGGCTCAGGGCTTTGCAATGTGTCCTACCCACGAAGCACTGTCCAATGAAAATATAATGTAAGCTATTTTTAATTTCCTAATAGCCACATTAAAAGAGAAAAGAAACAGATGGGATTAACAGGAGTGTATATTTAATCTAACATGTTTAAGGTATTATCATTTCAACATGTAAGGGATTTTAAGATTTTTTAAGGTTTTTAATTAATTTATTTATTTTGAGAGACAGAGTATGAGCAGGGAAGGGACAGAGAAGAGGATCCCAAGCAGGCCTTGCACTGTCAGTGTGGAGCCAGACGTGGGGCTTGAACCCACGAACTATGAGATCATGACCTGAGCTGTGATCAAGAGTCTGGCGCTTAACGCACTCGGCCACCAAGGTGCCCCATCAACCTATAAGTGATTTTAAAAGAGAAAACAGGGGCGCCTGGGTGGCTCAGTCAGTTGAAGTGTCCGACTTCGGCTCAGGTCATGATCTCACGGTTCGTGGGTTTGTGCCCCGCATCGGGCTCTGTGCTGATAGCTCAGAGCCTGGAGCCTGCTTCAGATTGTGTCTCCTTCTTTCTCTGACCCTCCCCTGCTCACGCTGTCTCTCTTTCTCTCTCTCTCTCTCTCTCTCTCTCTCCTAGAAATAAATAAAAAAAAATTAAAAAATATTTTTTTAAAAATAAAAAAATAAAATAAAAACATTTAAAAAATAAAAGAGAAAATATTTTTGGTACTCCTCCTTCATCCGTCTTCTCTGCCTTCTAGGTCATGAGGAGCTCTGCGTTGCCACAAAGTTTGGGGACTGTAAGACTCCCACTTCAGGACGGATCCCCACTGCCCCCCAAACTGCGCCTCAGCTTTCCCTCTCCTTTTCTGTACTTCTCGGTGTGCACGGGCCCTCCAGGACCTATATTGTGAGAAAGTGGGAAGGCAGCCCTCAAGTGAAGCCTGAAGATGCCTTCCTGTGCAGATGCTGAGCCCAACAGGTGTGACTCGGGGCTGGTGGCGAGCCGCCGGGCCAGCAATCGTCTTACCCTTAAATGAGTAGGAAAGCCCCAAAGAAGGGACGCCAGAGCCACGGAGCATGCGCAGGTTAGCAACAGCACGCAAGTGCATGCGCCGGGGCGGGGGGCGAGGTGTCCCTCCTGACAAGAAGCCCAGATCGCAAAGCTCAAGGCTCATGCCTTTGAGCAGGGGTACGGAGGAGGGAGTAAGTGTTGGTGTCTGAAGCTGAGTTGAAACTGGAGATTGGCATCTCCACTGCGGGTATAAGAATTCTAAGTTTGGGCCTTAAGGGGAGGGTTTATTCCTGAGCAGGGTCTTTGCGGGGAGGGAGCTGGACCTCAGGGATTCTCTGAGGTCAGGAAAGACTTTGGTGGGGGGGCTTCTTTGAAGTTTATCGACAAACAAAGCAATGCCAGAGCAAACTTTGTTACAAATGTCGTGCCATGTTTTAGCTCTACATTGAATGAATTCTGCAAAAGTCTATGTAGAGCATTATGATTGTGAAGATGGTTTTAGTTCTAAGAAATAACAAGGTGGCCTGGTAATGGGACATAGATTTGAAGTTGTATGGTGAGTGAGACCTCGGATTCCTCAGTCTCTAAATAATCTCATTTGGAGATAATATAAGGAGTCAAAAGTTAGTCTTCCTGCCTCCTATTTCCATGATGGAGGTGGAGGTTAGAGACATCATATGTCCTGTTAGGAGTTAGTGAGGAGGGCTGTCCTGAGAAAAGGTTGAAAGAGGGATCTGGGATTCTTATGAGGCCCTGAAGGATCTTTTCATCAGGTCAGCAGCACCGGAGGGACATTGATCCCTGATGCTACATTAGGAATGAGTGATGTTGAGGGGGCTCCTGGGTGGCACAGTTGTTTAAGTGTCTGAATTCAGCTCAGGTCATGATCTCACAGCTTATGGGTTCAAGCCCCAAGTCAGGCTCTGTGCTGACCGCTCAGAGCCTGGAGCCTGCTTCCGATTCTGTCTCCCTCTCTCTCTGCCCCTCCCCTGCATGGGCTTTCTCTCTCTCTCTCTCTCTCTCTCCCTCTCTCAAAAATAAATAAACATTTAATAAAAAAAAGGAAAGAGTGATGTGGAGTGAGGTGTGTCATGGTAGAGAAGGGTCTCTAAGTCTGTCACAAGGGATCCTATGACCACACACCCTGTCAGGAATGCAGGGCATCAGGGGAAAGATACTCTGGGATTTTAAGGTGGGGTTCCTTGCCTATTGGAGAGGGAGTGAGAGTTCCATGAAGGGAGGTTCTTGCTGTGGGAGGTGTTTGAGCCATTATGTCAGGGCCAGGATTATGAGGCACCTTGGGGTGGGCGCCTCTGAGCAGGAACCGGTGAAGGAAGTTATGGTTTGGCAGTCTCCAAGGAGGCTTGAATGCACATGCCCAGATATAGGCATCGGCAGATTTTTTCCCAATAGCCAAATTTTGAAAAAGTAAGAAGAAACAGGTGAAATTAATTTTAACATATTTTATTTAATCCAGTGTATCAAAAATATTATTTCAGTATGTAATATAAAAAATATTAGTTGAGATACTTCTATTCCTCTGTGTGTGTGTGTGTGTGTGTGTGTGTGTGTGTGATGTCTACAGTTCAGTGTAGGTGTTTTATCTTGGCCCATATCTCAGTTATGGTTAATCACATTTCAGGTGCTCCATAGCCACATGTGGCCCATTGCTACTGCATTGGAGAGTGTACCTCTAGAGTAATATAAATAGAACACATGTTCTTAGTAATGTTAAGATGTTCTTAGTAATGGTAAATGCTGTCACAAAAATAAAGCAGACCCAAAGGGCAGGTGATGCTTTAGGTAGGGTGGGTCAGGCTGGGAAGACTTCACCGAGGACTGAAGGAAGTGCGCCATCAGGGGAAGGAAAGATTGAGTCATGCAGGCAGAATGAGCAAGCTTGGCCCATTTGAAGAGCCCCAAGGAGACAGAATGGATGGAGCAAAGGAAGCAAGGGAGTGAGGGAGGCAGGAGATGAGTATCATGATAAAGTCTATTGGGTTTTATTCTGCAATCATGGGAAACCATTGGAGGGTCAAAAGTGGAAAGGTGGCGTGATGGGATTTAGTTGAATTAGATTTAACATTTTAAAAGGGGGCTTTCAGAACTCCTGGGAAGTGATTAGGTATCCCATAGGTGATGGAGAGGCTGGTAAGAGGGTAGATGTGAAAGCAATTAGTTGCAGTAGAGGGCGCTGAGGACCATTACCTCAGGTCACCAGATGGAAGGGAGACTCAGGTTTACATGAGGAACTTGAGGAGTCTGTCAGTGGGAGAGGTCTGATGGCTTCTCCTTTGTTGGGTTGTCACTGGTTTGGGGGAGGGGCGTTCAGGAATATTATAGTAGCTTCATCTGTTGGGCGGCAGGAAATGCAGTGGGAGGTCTCAATAGGAGGATGGTCAAGGGTGTTCACTCCTCAGGAGCATCTGAAGACATTTCATCTGTAGAAGTTCTGGGGCTGCGTCCTCAGTGTGTTGCTGTGGAGGTTTGTAATGAAGTGTGTCAGGCTCTCAGGAAGGACTGTGCTGAGGAGGTAGCATGAGTTCTGTGTGAGCCACAGAATCCCCTCATGGCTGAAATGCCCTAGGGTGGGTTGAAATTAGGGTGTCTTTACTGTTGTAGCTTTAAAATATGTTTTTATGTTCATTTACTGGGCAGGCAGGAGGGGCAGAGAGAGAGGGAGAGAGAGAATCTGTGCTGTCAGCGCAGAGCCCAACATGGGGCTCAATCTTATCAACTGAGCCAAAATCAAGAGTTGGATATTTAACCAATGAGCCACTCAGGTACCCCCCCTTTCTCATTTTTATTTTATTTTATCTTATTTTATTTCGTTTATTTGAAAGAGAGTGTGTGTGTGAGTGGGAGAGTGCAGCTGAAGGAAAGAGAGAGAGAGAGAGAGAGAGAGAGAGAGAGAATCTTAAGCAGGCTCCGTGCTCAGCATGGAGTCCAACACAGGGCGGGGATCATGACCTGAGCCGAAATCAAGAGTTGGACACTCAACCGCCTGAGCTACCCAGGCACCCCTTAAATGTTTGATTTTGAAATATTTCAAACATTCATAAAAGTATGACAAACCATACTAACAAAGCCTGTGTACACATTCCCTTAGCTTTCTCCATCTTAACATTTTGCATAACCTATTTGCTTCAGACTTGTTTTAAGAACTAAACCATTATAGGGGCACCTGGCTGGCTAGATGGTAGAGCATGTGACTCTTGATCTTAGGGTTGTGAGTTTGAGCCCCATGTTGGGTACAGAGATTACCTAAAAAATAAAATAAAATGTGTGAAAAGAAGGAAAGAACTAAAACATTACAGACAGAGATAGAGCCCCGGTTGTACCTTCCTTGATTCTATTTTCACCACCACCACCCCCACCCCCCGCCAGAGGTAACACAATCCTCAAGTTAATGAAGATCCTTCCCATCCACTTTTATTAACATTTTTACTGTAAACAGATACACCCACAAACATGTTTTTTAAGCTTTACGTGAATGTCTTCACACCATGCTATGAAGCCATTTATGAAGTATCATTTTATGGCTTGGTTTTTTTCACTTAACATTATGTTTTTCAGACTGAGCCTGGTTGAACATGTAGCTCTATCTGGTTCTTACTGCCAGATACCTACCAAGCCACTGGGTGTATAGACCACATTTTCATTTCCATTCTCTTATTGATAGACATTTAGGCGGTTTCCACCTTTGAGGTCCTGCAAACGTTGGCTACTGTGAAAATCATGATACTACTGTTTCGTGAATACACGTAAGAGTTTCTAGCATGCCCCTAGGATGCTAGCTGCTGGGATGCACATATCCATATCTTGGTTTTTGTTATGCACATATCTTGGTTTTATCATTCAGGACTTTGATGAGAAACTTCAGTAACAGCAAGTTAAATCCAACTGCGCTTTGCCTCCTTTAAATTTTACTTTCCTTTCTGTAAAATGGACATGATAATAGTACTTACTTCACAAAGTCATAGGAATTAAAGAAGAACATGAATGCAAAATACTCAACACAGTATCTTACACATGGTGGGCATCAATACTTGCGAGGCTTTTTCTATCTTATGAAGATAAGAAATTAAAATGGTTAAAAGGTCTGCAGCTTTGGAGTCTTAACAACCTGGGTGTAAAACCAGGCTCTGCTATTTCCTCCAGGGCTGCCCGTGGGAAAGGCAATTCACTTTCCTGAGCTTCCGTTTCCTCACCTGTTAGAAGAAAGCAAATGAATGCAGTTGTGAGTATCCATTCTCCAAATACAAATGTGTGGGTCATGATCTGACTGGAGTTGTATAGCAGGATAATAACAGGGGCTATTCACTATCATGAATAAAATTGGGCTACTCTGTATTGTTTCTGAACTCCTATTAAGTGCCAGTATTATTCCCACTTTACAAATGACGGGGCTGAGGCCTTGATCGCATGGCCACCCAGAGGTGGGTCATATAGCTAATAAAGTGGTAGGAATGGAATTTGAAACCAGGTCTGACTGACTTAAAAACCAAAAACAGGGACACCTGGATGACTCAGTCGGTTAAGCATCTGACTTTGGCTCAGGTCATGGTCTCATGGTTTGTGAGTTCGAGCCCCGCGTCCGGCTCTATGCTGACAGCTCAGAGCCTGGAGCCTGCTCAGGATTCTGTGACTCTGTCTCTCTCTCTCTCAAAAATAAAATAAACATTAAGAAAATTAAAAAGCAAAAATAAAAACAACAATAACAATACACACACAAGCTTGTGATCTAGCCATTAGGATATACTGCCTTAAATGACTTCAGCAGCTGCTCATGATTCTCAGAAGTGGTTTCTAAATCTTCTTTAAGGGATGGAAGCATTTTGTCCAGCAAAATCTTATGTGAAAGCCCAGCATATAAGGCAAATGAAGTTGGAACCATCACGGTTAAGGCAGGGATAATATTAGAGGCATGTGCGGGTTTAATCCTGGCTCTGCTGGGTACTGGCTCTGTGAGCCTAAACAAATTACTTTATCTCTCTGAGATTCAGTTTCTTCATTTGTAAGATGGGGAAATTATGCCAACCTAAGAGTGTTGTTTTGTGGCTCAACTGAGATAATATATGCAAAGCACTTGGCATAAAGCCTGGCTTGTGATAAGAACCAAATTAAGTATGGCTGTTGCAGTCGTGGCTGTGGCTCTGACCATCTTCACTGACCACAGGATGGAGTGCAAATCTCTCAGCCTTGTATCCATGCCCTCCATCGTCAGGCCCAACCTGCATTTCTAGCCTTCAACACCTACACTGCAGCCAAGCTGAATTACAACGTCTCATCCAGGACCCAGCACTACCGGTTCTGTGCGTATGCTCTGCCCACTGGGGGGAACCATCCTCTGTCCTCTCGCTAGCTCCAAAAGCATGAAAGCATGCTTTTTTGAAAAAAGATTTTTTAAAACTTATATCACGGAAATTTTTAGAATATACAAAAGTTAGAAAAGCTGGGGGCGCCTGGGTGGCTTAGTTGGTTAGGCGTCCGACTTTCGCTTGGGTCATGATCTCGCGGTTCGTGGGCTCGAGCCCCGCGTCGGGCTCTGTGCTGACTGCCAGCTCAGAGCCTGGAGCCTATTTCGGAGTCTGTGACTCCCTCTCTCTCTGACCCTACCCTGCTCACACTGTCTCTCTCTCTCTCCTAGAAATAAATAAAAATATTTAAAAAAAAAAAGTTAGAAAAGCTGGTATAATGAACCCTCATGGATCCATCACTTAATTTCAGGTGTTACCAGCCTTGCTTCCTATATATACCCCAGCATACTCGCCGCATTAGATCAGATCCCAAACAGCTTATTATGTCATCTGTAAATTCATCATTATGTATCTCTAAGGGAAAGGTGCTTTTAAAAAAAAAACATAACTACAGGGGCGCCTGGGTGGCTCAATGGGTTAAGCGCCCAACTTTGGATCAGGTCATGATCTCGTGGTTTGTGGGTTCAAGCCCTGCACCCGGCTCTGTGCTGACAGCTCAGAGCCTGGAGCCTGCTTCGGATTCTGTCTTTGTCTCCCTCTACCCCTCCCCTGCTCACACTCTGTCTCTCTCTCAAAAATAAATAACAAAAAACATTTAAAAATAATAACTACCATACTATCTCATATTTGAAAGAGATGAATAATTTCTCAGTATCAGTCTGTCACTGTTAAGATTTTATCATCTCATAAATCTTTTTCTTTAGTTGATTTGCTCAAATCAGGATACCGATAGGATCTATACATTGAATTTACATGATATGCTCCTTAAATTTGTTTTTATCTTTGTTCCTCACCCCCTCTTTTTTTCCTCTAACTTTTTTATTGAAGAAACTGAGTTATTATTAGGGCTTTAGAATTTCCCATTGGAAATACATGTGGGGGAGGGGGGGTTGGCCAATTTCTTCTAGTGGAACCCTTTATCAGGTTCCTCTGTACCTGTTTCCCCCTGCAAACTGGTAGTTAGATCTAGATTCCAGAGGTTTAATCAGATTTGGGGTTGACTTTTGGCAAGAATCCTGCCTGGTGGTGATCTGCCTCTATCTCATATCTGATCTGCAGAGGCTAACCTCCTTACCATAGTCTTGTAGGATGGATCCATGGGTTCACAGATTGTCAGCCTGACCTCACGGCTCTAAAGTACCCTGGCAGCGTTTCACCTGACAGTGTTAGCAGTCAGTGTCGCCAGCCTCAATCCACTATTTTATTAAGTTTTGCAAAAAGATAACATTATAATTCCATTATTCCATTTTTGCATTTATTAACTGCGAATCTCTGTGTAAGAAAAATTGTTGGTTTGCCCTGAGGTACATTTATACAAGAAAGAGAATAAATGCTTCATCTATTCCCTTTATTTACCACTTCTCAAAATAATGATTTGGTCCCTGGCAGCCTCTAAAGGTAACCAAAGAATTTATTGTTGTTGTTTTTTAAGCTAAGTTTTCAAATTCCACTCAGTTAACATACAGTATTATATTAGTTGCAGGTGTCTAGTTTAATTATTTATCACTTATATACATCACCGGTGCTTGTCACAAATGCACTTCTTTCTTTCTTTTTTTTTAAATGTTTATTTTTGAGAGAGAGTGTGTGTCAACGGGGATGGGGCAGACAGAGAGAGGGACAGAGGATCTGAAGCGGGCTCTCTGCTGTTAGCAGATGCAGGGCTCAAACTCACAAAACATGAGATCATGACCTGAGCTGAAGTCGGACGCTTAACCCACTGAGCCACCCAGACGCCCCACAGGTGCACTTCTTAATCCCCATCACCCATCCAACTCACCTCTCCTCTGGCAACCAGCAGTTTGTGCTCTATAATTAAGAGTCTGTTTCTCGGTTTGCCTCTCTCTTTTTTTCCCCCTATGATCATTTGTTTTGTTTCTTAAATTCTACATATGAATGAAATCAAATCATAGTTTTTTAGTCCCACTGTGAATGCCCAGCTCAAAAGTTACTTCTAGTTTTCTTACCCTGACTCAAAAGGAATTTCTCCCTTTTGCTGCATTTAAACACATCTTTTCTAGTGGTTTTCAGCACTTTCTAGCTGTGTACTGCCTTATCTTCAGCCGGATCATAAGCTCCTTGAAGACATTTCTACACAGCACTTAACATGATGCCTCAGGCAGTATTTCTCAGAATTTGCTGTGCACATGAACCATGTGGGGAGGGGGTGTCTGGTTAAAACGCACATTCTGGATCATCAGCTCTGAGGTGGGCTGAGATTCTGAATGTCTCACAAGCCAGGTGATGCAAATGCTGCTGGTCCAAGGACCACACTGCATAGCAAAGAGGTATGGGAAATGGATGGGAAATGGATTTCATTGATTCGGTAGGAAGTACACAGTCTGGGCTAGTTCAGGCATGGGCTGGGCCCTGTTACTTTAATACTATTTTTTAAATGTTTTTTAATGTTTATTTATTTTTGAGACAGAAAGAGAGCATGAGCAGGGGAGGGCAGAGAGAGAGGGAGACATAGAATTCGAAACTCAAGAAGTAACAGCAATCACCTAAGGAGATTGCTGTTACTTCTTGAGTTTTATCCGAGAGACATTTTATGCACGTTAGAACACGTATTTGTGCTGTCTTTTACTAACATACAATTCACAGTGCTCTGTTGCTTTCATTTTGCTATATCTTAGAAATTGTTCCATATCTCGACATATGTGTCTACATCCTGTTTAGAGGGTGGCATAGTATGCACCCAGGATGCTCTTGCCGTTTATATGAAGTATACAGTGAGGTACGACTACGTCCTGGCTTCTTCCTCATCCTACACATTCCACAGAATATAGGGGATCTTGTCTTCCATTGTTCGAATTCTCTGAATCACCTGGCCAGTGGTGGTATATTTTTGTCAGTTTTCTTTGCTCTAGAATACATCCATCACTCATTTACATAAACATGTATATACTTCCTTTTTTCCCTTAGGACTCCAGTCCTCTTAGAATTAAATTATTACTTTACTCTGTATTCCCTTAGCACTCACAAGTTACTCAAAGATAATCTCTTATTTCGGTAGCATCTCATTGTGAAATACTGCATACATAAGTGTGTATAAAATGTATACTGACAGAGTTCAGGACATGTTACCCCCAAATATGGTGCCTTGACACGTTGAAATGATTTGAGAACATCGATGCTTGAAGGACTCTCTGACCTTCCCCTGAAGCAGACCCTCATGTGACAGTTACCTTCCCTATACCCTGAAGAAAGGACTATCTTTAGCTCCAAGATGGAGACCCCTCACAAGAGGAATCTGGATGAACAAGCGTTGCTGTTTCCCCCACTTTACCACACTGACTTTATACCCCCCTTATCGGATCGCAGTTTTCCATGACTCCAGTCTTCATCAAACCCAGCAAAGAAACACAGAGCTTTAACTACTGCTTCGGGCCTTCATTTCCTTATGAGGGCTCCTGTGTCATGTAAAATTTATTTTCAATAAATGTGTATGCCTTTCTCTTGTTAATCTGTCTTTTGTTACATGGACCTAGCCCAGACCTAGAAGGGTAGAACGAAAAGATGTTTTTCCTCCACTATGATATATTTTAGGAGAAAATAAAAACACGATTAATGTCACCACCACCCTCCAGGTGCCTCTCGCCTACCACAGGATGGTGTCTCCCTCTAAGGAGATGATGCTGTGCTGATTTTTACATTAATCATTCCCTGGCTTTTCTCTTCTCAGTGGTTCTGAAGCTATAGTGGATCAGCATCACCTAGAGGTGGGGGCACCTGGGTGGCTCAGTCAGTTAAGCGTCCGACTTCAGCTCAGGTCATGATCTCACAGTTTGTGGGTTCGAGCCCCACATCAGGCTCTGTGCTGACAGCTCAGAGCCTGGAGGCTGCTTCACATTCTGTGTCTCCCTCTCTCTCTGCCCCTCCCCTACTTGTGCTCTGTCTCTCTCTCAGAAATAAACGAACATTTAGAAAAAAAAAAAAAAAGAATCACCTAGAGGGCTTGTTAAGACACAGATTGCTGGGGCACCTGGGTGGCTTAGTCGGTTAAGCGTCCGACTTTCGCTTAGGTCATGATCTCGCGATTCGTGGGTTCGAGCCCCGCGTCAGGCTCTGTGCTGACTGCCAGCTCAGAGCCTGGAGCCTGTTTCAGTCTGTGACTCCCTCTCTCTCTGACCCTCCCCTGCTCACGCTGTCTCTCTCTCTCTCTCCTAGAAATAAAAAATTTAAAAAAAAATTAAAAAAAAAAAGACACAGATTGCTGTGCCCTACTCCCAGTTTCTGATCTATTAGATTCGGAGTGGAGCCCAAGGTTTGCGCTTCTCGTTAGTTTCCAGGTAGTGCTAATGCTACCCATCCCAGCTCTACACTTTGAGAACCACTGCTTTATCTCAAAGATGCTCTTGACTTGTGTATGATGACTCTTGGCCTCCCCTAAAACCCAGCTACTCTCTTCCTATCACCCAAATTCCGAGCAATAATCTTTGCTAAATATTTTAATTGATTGTGGCATTTGAGCAGCCTCCATTTTTTTTCTTTTCTGCTGATGATCCCGTTTATAAGTTGCTTCTCACTGATGTGTGTGTGTCTATTATTGTCCATTAACCAGAAGGAAGGGTCGAAGCAACATTGACATGTCTTGTTTGTCTAGTCTGGAAGCTCTTTGTAAACAGGAACCCAGTGAAGCGGTTCGGAATGTGCCCACTCCCCCCACCCCCCCACCCCCAAGACACTGCTTTTTAAGCTGAAGGCAGTTGAGAGACAGCAGTGGCAGGGAGGCCTCTCTGGCCTTGCCCTTCCTACCTAAAAGCAGGTCATAAAATTTTCCTTGAGAAAGGAGCCCGACCTGTACCAGGAAAAGAATGTTCTTATCAGCAGACACCTGGAGTCAACTCTGGTCTGTGTAAACAAAGCTACCAAAATAACCTTTATTTTCCATTTATTTCCCCCATTTATGTCCCAGTCGCTATGCCACAAGCACAGTCGCCGTAGTCCAAGCCCCTTTAACTTGTCACGTCCCCATAGTCTGTCATTCTTCGTGTAAAAAGGTATATGAGCTTTTGGGCCTAATGGCTCCTTTGAGTCTTCATTTTCCTTCTCAAGCCTCCTGTATACGTGTAAACATATATTAAATAACTTTGTATGCGTTTCTCCTGTTAATCTGTCTCATGCTGGTTTATTTCTTAGGCCAGCCTGAGAATGGCAGAGAGAAGAAGGGGGTTTTAGCTTCCCTCCACATTTCATTTCCCTTTGTAGTCCACTTCCTCAAGTAGGCTACAGGCCACAGTTGGCGAACTCGGTAGCTCATACAGGCCCAAAAGTCCATGTAAGTAAGTGAAACTTGCAAAGTGGAATTTTACTGACCTGGAGACTATGTCCCATGAAGAGGGCAGCTGCTAACTTTGATTCAAGCCCCTCGCAAGTCCATTACTCTCGGATTTTCTCAGTTTTCAAGAGAAGCCAGAATTAATCCCAACTACTTCAACATTTTAAGAACACAGAGCGGACACAGAGATCCCATGCAGAATACGTGTGCAGAACTGAAATGGAATCCATTCTGTGTTTCAAGCCCCTTGCAGTCGGTGGTGGCATGGATGGACTGGTGACTGAGTAAATCATGATTCTGGGTCATCGCGGCAGCTCTCTGGGGGAACGGAGGAAACACGTCATTGCTGAATACCTACTGTATTCCCAGCCCCGTGCAAGGGGCTTTATCTCTTTTGACTTTCATAACAACGCCACAGGGTAGTTATTATCATTCTTGTTTATGTCCACACTCGTTCCACAGATAAAGAAGTGGAGATTTAGAAAGAAATAGGGTCACATCACTAGTTTTCTTTATTTATAGGTTATAGCCTACTTAATTCTTTTTAAAAAATGGATTTTAGATGAGCTCATATGATTTCCGCTGTGTCCTGAGCCTTGGCTTCCTGGCTCTGTTATACCAATGCCACCACCAAAGGAATCAGGTTCTCAGAAGGCGGGGGGGGGAGGGCACTGGTGGTTCAGGGAGCACGTGTGATTCCTTGCTAAGGAATAAGACCCCCTTGCTAAGATTATGGGGATCTTAGCAAGCAACTGGGCGCCTCATGCTCCTCAAGTATGTCAGCCAGTCCTGAGGGACTAGGACACGCAGAGTCTCTTGCCATCTTGATAAGCCCTTCTCACTTCCTCCTTCATCACCTCTCAAAATTCAAGATTTCTGGCTCCCAACATGGGAGCCTACTTCATCCTGATTCCCTCCTAGAGCCCAGTGGGATAAGGACAGACGCAGATACAGGAGCTGTTAGGTTGGAAAACATTTTATTGGCGTCACTGAGCCCGGAGAGAGTGATGACAAGATGGTGATCAGATCCCACACTTAGCCCCTCTTCCAGCGGGTGTCAGCAGTGCAGGGTCTTGAAGAGAACAGTCACTGGGCGTCAGGAGTTGCACTCCTCAAACCCTTCAGCTGGAAGGAGAGAGGGTTTGGTCGGATTGGGGACCCTCGGGTATGGGGAGCTAAAGTCCCCCATGAAGCCCGGGGCAGTGACGGAAAGGAATTTTCGCGCTGATCTAAGGTCTCATTCTCTAAAGATAGTAGCTGAGATTTCCCTCAACTTTAGTGATAGGAAGGTTTATCTTGTTACCTGTCCTCGCCCTTCCTCCCAGATCATCTGCTTCTTCCCTCACCACCAACTTCTATCCTCCTACTTCCCACCACCTCTTACCTTTGGAAAGGCATCCCAGTTGAGGAACGGAAGTTTCCTTTTGATAGACTAAAAGAGAAAAGAAAGAGCGAGAGTGATGTGTTACAGGTCAGGTGAACATGGATCAGTAAACATCCAGTGAATGAGCTGTTGGTAGTTGACGATGGTGTTATCATTCTATGATTACAGGAAGAACTGATATTCCCTGAGCTGATATTCTGTGTCTGCCTCATGCTGACTGCCCTATAAGCATGCGTTCATTTGGTCTGCACAGCTACCTTTGAGGGAGACACTATCATGCCCACATCACAGGTGAGGAAGCTGAGGTCCAGAGACTAAAGATATTTGTGTGTGGGCACGTAGCAAATACATGCAGAGTCTCATGACACAGCCTCTAAAGCCCACGCTGTCACCAACTTCACCTTCGAAGTGTGGACCAGCCTCCCAACTTAGGACCTCAGTTTCTTCATAGACGATACAGGGGTTCAAATAAACTCTTGATAGGTTAAGTTCTGGCTTCTCTGAACTGTCTTTATGGCCCAGCTCCCCCACCGCCTCGTTAGGAAAAAAAAGTGTGGCCATGTCAGCCTCCTGAAGAAACTTTCTCTGCATGGGCAACATTCAAGCAGAACAATTACTCCCTTCTAGAACTCAGGAAAGAACCAAAAGGCCTAGAACTAGAACATGTCGACCCTACCCTGGAAAGAAAGACTGCAAACGGTCAGGGAAAGGAAGGGGTGCCCTCGCACTTACCTCAAAGAGGGCGTGCCAGTTCAGGAACTCATCGGGCTTAAAAGCCTGTGGAGACAGAGAGACCAGAAGAGGGTCAGTTCCAGGGGAGGACAGAGCTGGGCCCCTGGCCCCCTAAAAAAGGGGAGGTGTTCACAGTGTCTTTACGAGCTCTCTACCAAGTCACCGATCTCTTTTATGATGTGGATATTGGGGGCAGCATTAGAGAATGGTACTTACGGCGCGCAACTTGTCGATGTTCAAGAACTGAGCGTTAAAGTTCTAGGTAGAGAGACGGGGCATTGTAAGAGTGGCTAAGGAGTGTGAGGAGGAGGGCACAGACTCACACCGGAGAGGGAGTGGGGGGGAAGCAGGTTGTTTACCTCAGGGCCTGCCGCATAGTTACCAATGGTGGTTTCTTCCTGGAAAGCAAAGGGGAGAAAGTCAAATGATCACATAATGGCAAGTCTTCGTCCCCAAGCCCTCTCTGCCAGCCCGGCCTTCCTCCACAGGCCAGCCCCCGAGGAGATAGCCCGTTCTCCTCCGTGGGGCCTCAGATAACCTGCTCTGTTCCAGTCAGACAGATGGCGGACAGATGTGCAAGGCAGCAAGAAGGGATTGGAGAGTGGCATGTGTGAGAAGCTAAAACCCAGGCAGCAGGTGCACAAAAGGCAGAGAAGAGATGAGTCCTCCAAAGAAGACCAAGCTAGTGTTGCTGTGCATTTGACTTGGAGTGTTCTGGAGACACCTCTGCTCGGCCCATAGAGCTGGGTGGGGGAGGTTAGCACACAGGTAGGAGCTGGGCTGCCGAGGTGCCCTGCCTGCCTTTAACTGATTGACAGGGGTTTGCTTTGTGACTTTATTGCCACCAAAGTCAGAGTCACCATTTCCCTCCCCGACACAGACACTCCCCCAGACCTCAGTGCATCCCATCTTGTCGCTTGCCATGCTTTAGTTGCCCTGCCTCATTGTCCCTTATTTCTTCCATCCTACGACAGAGACCACAAACAGGTACCCTACAGGCTAGACCCAAATGTTTAGCTCTTATAGTAGTTTGGCTTGTTTGCTCTTTTAATTTGAATAACACATTTTTAATTAGTAAGAATACACAAATCAAATTCCTGGTTTCCCCTAAAAAATTTAAAACTCTGGCCACACGAGGTACATTTTCCTGCTTAGCCACAGTTGGATGGACTGTCCCTTTTTCCACTGGGTGGGTTCCCTCCACCTCCCCTGGGAGTCCACCAGCCTGTCTGCTCACTGACCTCACTTGCTTGGATCCCAAGCAATTGTGCCCATGACCCCATCTTAGACTTTTAAATTCAGCACCGGCACTCTCCCCCAGCCTTGGGAGAAGATGGGGAGAGAGGGGTCTCCAGCTTCCTCCTGGCTGGAGACTGCTGCCTAGGGATCCTTGCTATGGCTTGGGCTCCAGAGACAGGAGGAAGCTTCCAGTCGCCTGGAAGACATTCCCTGGGAGACAAACGAAACACAGGTGAGGCTGAGCCCAGACAACCAACGTCAGCCCCTGTCTCCTCCCAGGATTCAGTTGTCCAGCCTCTGCCCATACTCTCAACATTCCTTCCAGAAATAAAGCACATCCATCTACATGTCTTCCTGGGAATACTTAGCTTTCCTTCCTCCTTTCTTCCCTTCCTCAGAGCCCCTGCTTTTCGTTTAGCCTCTGATCGTGTCCAAAAATAGGGGCCATGCATCCAGTAGAGCATACAGATAAAGAAATGGAGGACTTAAGGGAGGCAATAGGTAAGAACAAGAGAATCCAGGTGCCGTTGCTCACCTCGGAAGTACCCAGGGAGGCACCCTGAGCAGAGTGGAGCGCCAGAAGGGAGAGAAGAACCACAGCAGGAAGAACTGGGACCTTCATGGTGTCAGGTTTGGGGTGCTCTGAGGCGGGGCCTCCCCGCTTACCCTTTATATTCCTGGGGTGGTGGATGTGAACAGAAATAGGGTCCCCACCCCACTGACTCACCCCCAGATCCCATTGCCCCATCGCTCCCATCCCCGGGGCCCTGGGAGCGGGAGGTGTAGACTCTTCCCCACTTCTCTTGGATTTCCCAATTCACATTCTGCCCCAGGTGCTAGGAAGGTGAGATGGCAATGGGGTGCTTCATGCAAATGGAGCTGGGATGCAGACAGGTTGAACCTGTCCCTCCAAGGGATTGGCAGTGTCACCCAAACAACCTCTCCTTTTGCCTTTCTATCCTTCATTCTGCTCTTATAATTCAGGCTTTTTCCCACCCTACCCAATTCTGTATAAACTCCACAGCCTAGCACTGAAAGCCTTTCACGCTCTGGCCTCAACCTGCCTTCCCAACTTTGCACGTGTCCCCACATTCTGGCCAAACTGGACTCCCTACCAAATCTACCCTTCTTTGTCCTCCAACCACCTTCCCATGCTATCATCTATCGTCTCCAGTTCTCAGAACCCGACAGGCTTCCCTGATTTTTCCCATCACCCCTCACCACCCTCCCTGACCCTCCCGATACCCTTCCCTTCTTGGGATTGCCATAGCAATTCATTTGTTTCTCTCTGCCATTGAACCTAGGGTAACTCATGCTCTTCTCTTATCTCTCTCTCAGGCCATAAGCTCCTTGTGGCCAAAAACTCTATCTTGATCACCTTTATACACCCCTATGCCATGCCTTCCACAGAGTACAGGTGGAGCAAGCATTTGTTAGATTGGATATGTTAGAGATCAGGCATCCTTCCACCAAGGTGTACGCTTTCCTCCTTTATCCATTATCCAGCTGCCCATCTTTTCTTTTTTAAACATTCACATGCTTTAGTAAAATAAGAAGTGTGTGGATGGTGTTAAAATCAATACGATGGCAATATCCAGAAAAATATGGTTTACTTAATAATGAGGCATCAAGGGGCGCCTGGGTGGCTCAGTCGGTTAAGCGTCCGACTTCAGCTCAGGTCATGGTCTCACTGTTCGTGGGTTCGAGCTCCACATTAGGTTCTGTGCTGACAGCTCAGAGCCTGGAGCCTGTTTCAGATTCTGTGTCTCCCTCTCTCGCTGCCCTTCCCCCACTCATGCTCTGTCTCTCTCTCTCCCAAAAATATATAAACTACAAAAAAAATTTTTTTTAATAAAAAATAAAAAAATTAAAAAATAATGAGGCATCAAAAAAGATGTCTCCTGGCGCGCCTGGGTGGCTTAGTCGGTTAAGCGTCCGACTTTCGCTTGGGTCATGATCTCGCGGTTCGTGGGTTCGAGCCCCGCGTCGGGCTCTGTGCTGACTGCCAGCTCAGAGCCTGGAGCCTGTTTCAGCCTGTGACTCCCTCTCTCTCTAAACCTCCCCTGCTCACGCTGTCTCTCTCTCTCTTCTAGAAATAAATAAAAATATTAAAAAAAAAAAAGATGTCTCCTTTCATTTTTCTGACTACTTCCTTCTTTTTTTTTAACTTTTGTTAAATTTATTTCTTTTTTTCCTAAATAGTTTATTGTCAAGTTGGTTTCCATATAACACCCAGTGCTCATCCCAACAAGTGCCCTCTTCCATGCCCATCACCCCCCTTCCCCTCTCCCCCACCCCTATCTGCCCTCAGTTTGTTCTCAGCATTCAAGAGTCTCTCATGGTTTGCCCCCCTCCCTCTCTCTAACTACTTTTCCCCTTCTTCTCCCCCATGGTCCTCCATTAAGTTCCTTCTAATCCTCCTATACGTGCAAACATATGGTATCTGTCCTTCTCTGCCTGACTTATTTTGCTCAGCATAACACCCTCAAGGTCCATCCATGTTGCTACACGTGGCCAGATTTCATTCTTTCTCATTGCCATGTAGTATTCCATTGTATAAATAAACCACATCTTCTTGATCCATTTGTCCGTGGATGGACACGTAGGCTCTTCCCATGTTTTGGCTATTGGTGAGAGTGCTGCTGTGAACATCGGGGTACATGTGCCCCTATGCATCAGCACTCCTGTATCCCTTGGGTAAATTCCTAACAGTGCTATTGCTGGGTCATAGGGGAGTTCTATTGTTAATTTTTTGAGGAACCTCCATACTGTTTTCCAGAGGACCTGCACCAGTTCACATTCCCACCAACAGTGTAGGAGGGTGCCCGTTTCTCCACATCCTCGCCAGCATCTAGAGTCTCCTGATATGTTCATTTTAGCCACTCTGACCGGCGTGAGGTGGTATCTCAGTGTAGTTTTGATTTGCATTTCCCTGATAATGAGGGACGCTGAGCATCGTTTCATGTGTCTGTTGGTCATCTGGATGTCCTCTTTGGAGAAGTGTCTGTTCAGGTCTTCTGCTCGTTTCTTCACTGGGTTGTTTGTTTTTCAGGTGTGGAGTTTGGTGAGTTCCTTATAGATTTTCGATACTAGCCCTTCATCTAATATGTCATTTGCAACTATCTTTTCCCAGTCTGTCAGTTGCCTATTAGTTTTATTGTTTCCTTTGCCGTGCAGAAGCTTTTAATCTTGATGAGGTCCCAATAGTTCACTTTTGCTCTTGATTCCCTTGCCTTTGGGGATGTGTCAAGTAAGAAATTGCTGCAGTTGAGGTCAAGGAGGTTGTTTCCTGCTTTCTCCTCTAGGGTTTTGATGGTTTCCTGTCTCACATTCAGGTCCTTTATCCATTTTGAGTTTATTTTTGTGTGTGGTGTGAGAAAATGATGTGGTTTCATTCTTCTGCATGTTGCTGTCCAGTTCTCCCAGCACCATCTGTTAAAGAGGCTGTCTTTTTTCTATTGGATACTCTTTCCCGCTTTGTCAAAGATTAGTTGGCCATACATTTGTGGGTCCAATTCTGAGTTCTCTATTCTGTTCCATTGGTCTATGTGTCTGTTTTTGTGCCAATACCATACTGTCTTGATGATGGCAGCTTTGTAGTAGAGGCTAAAGTCTGGGATTGTGATCCAGCTGCCCATCTTTAACTCTTGGGTCTTCAAAGACACGACTATACTGAGCTAAGAAAACAAGGAATAGAGAACACAGGGGGAAAGGAAAACAACACAAAAACACAAAGTAGGTCTTAAAGACACCCAGTTGGAGATAGGAGCTAGATCCTGAACTTTGAGTGCCTTCTCCATAACACTGAGCTTATCCCACCCCCCTGCCCCACTCCCCGGCTTGGGAGTCGTATCACCTCTTAGTGACAAAATATCCTAATCAAGCCACCTTCTCTACTATGAGGTCCAGGTGGCCCAGCCAGTTCCTGGTGTAATAGGGAGGTGTCGGAACACTGCCTGGCGCTGCCAGAACAAAACAAGACCTTATTTAAGAGCAAGCCTCTTCACTCCGACCTGGTGCAGTGCGCGTGGATGGCAGGCTTAGGGTGGAGGAACTACATGGCACTCACAAGTGGTCCATAGGAACCCCAGAAGCTGGCGCTTTGGTTCAGTTCCCATGTTGCCCCCGCACCCCAATCTTGGCCCCTCTGTAGCTTCGGGAAGCCTCCTCTATTTTTATAATAGTGCATCGCCCTTTGCAGAGCCACCTGAAGAGACAGTGTTCAAGGAACATTGAGCACAGGTGACCAGGTGACGTGGGCATCATATACAGTTGGAGCTACTGGAGGGGATGAGTGAGAAAGTGACTGGGGTGGGTGGAGCACCTCCCAAAAGGTTTTCTGGAGGACACGGGTTTTTATGTGTGATGAATTCCTACTAATTAATTAACAGTGACTGAAGGAGCTCATTAGCCACCATTATGTCAGCATAGGGTCAGCTCCAGGAGCAGAAGGAACGAAGGATGCACAAAGGGGAACCGATATTGTATAATCCACTCCCAGTTAGGCACTCTAACGGAGGAACACTTTGCCCTGGGTGATCCAAAGCAACAGACAAGCCAAACACATTATCTGTTTGACTCTAGACTTCTTTTGTAATAAATCGGCCTGCCGATGTTTTCCTCTCCCCCTCATGCTAATGCTGCTAAGGTTGTTAGCTAATTTATTGATGTCTCGTTATGTGGCAGGCCCTGTGCTAAGTGTTCTAAATGAATGTGCTCGTTGAAATAGCACAGTGATTCTGGGAGGCAGGTACTATAATTATCCACATTCTACAGGCAGGGGCGCCACAGCATGTAGAGGCTAAGTAACTTACCCATGGTCACACAGCCAGTGCGTGGCAAGGCCGGCATGAGAACCCCAAGATTCCAGGGCCTGCCCTGTGGTGCTCCTTTGGTGGACTGTGGAATAGTGTCCTACAAAGGGCCTCAGCCAGCCCACATGGCACCTGGCATGAATTAGAGGTGTTTAGAGAGTTGGGGGCAGGCAGGCCACATGTAACCCCCATTCGCTCCCCAGGTGTCCTCCTGTGGCATGTGGCTTGCACAGCCAGAGAGAGCAACTCCAAGCATACGGGCGTTGATTGCAAGGAGTTAACTCATCAACACTCTTGGCAAAATGGAGACAGAGAATTAAGAGATTAATGGCCCTCGGGGTGCCTGGGTGGCTCAGTCGGCTGAGGTCTCAGGTCACGATCTTGTGGTCTGTGAGTTCGGGCTCTATGAGGACAGCTCAGAGTCTGGAGCCTGCTTCAGATTCTGGGTCTCCCTCTCTCTCTGCCCCTCCCCCACTCACACTCTGGCTCTGGCTCTGGCTCTCTCTCTCAGAAATAAACATTAAAAAATATATAAAAATGTTTAAAAAGAGATTAATGACCCTCAACAAGCATATGCCCCAGAATGAACTTGCGGCTGCCTCCGACTGCAGGTGCCTTTTGTAATAGGAACATCTCGCCTCACCAAGTGTGTATTATTTTTCTAATATTTATTTATATTGGGGAGAGCGCAAGCGGGGAGAGGGACAGAGAGAGGGCGACAGAGCAGAGCCTGAGTCGGGGCTCGAACTCACAAACCACGAGATCATGACCTGAGCCAAAGTCAGATGCTCAACCGACTGAGCCACCCAGAGTCCCCCAAATGTGTATTCATAGACCATCTGCTAGTTTCCAGTTCTGGCTTTATAGTTCAGTGTTTACAGACAGGTACCTTTGCGTAATGCCTCTGAACATAGTGCGCACGACCAAAGCAATCCTGGCTGGGCTGGGTGGGGCTGCTTTGTTTCCATTTGGTACTGCTGGATCTTCAAGGACAATTTTGACCTTCCATGATTTATGCTCTAAGTGCTAACTTTAGAATCTAGTGTCCCTGTACTGCCTCAGCGGGTTTGTGTTCCTTGCCAGTGCCGAGTATCCAATGGTTGGGCAAGTGGAAGAAGGGAGGGCTCGGGGATCCTCACCGTCCCGGCGGTTTGGGTAATGGGCGGCAGGAGACTCGCCAGATTTCAGCATTGCTTCGGATGCATCACGTAGGGTTAATGGCATCAGGCAGAGTCACACAG
The DNA here is from genome assembly GCF_003009895.1 of Hyaena hyaena. Taxonomy (NCBI): domain Eukaryota; kingdom Metazoa; phylum Chordata; class Mammalia; order Carnivora; family Hyaenidae; genus Hyaena; species Hyaena hyaena. Next base: position 185,946 of record NW_024080976.1, read on the forward strand.
TCTGGCTCTGCGTCAACCCATCTCCAAGTCCGGTTGATCTTCTAGTTCCTTCTCTGAGAATACCAGTAAACCCCTGTTTTCCCACAGCCCTGCCCCCACCCCACCCCAAATCTGCCAGAACTTGAGTGTGGGTAGGAGGCGAGGCCCAGCCCTGATTGCTACATTACAGACACACCTAGGGGCTGGGAGCCAGCCTCCTGGGTTCAGAGAGGGAATATGGGATTTGAAGGGATGCACACTGGAGCCTTGGGACCTTGGTGAGCACCCAGGTGGAAAGCCTAGAATCTTTGAAGAGAAAGGGGGTCGGGGTGTGGGGTAATGAGAGGCAGAATTCGGGACATCGCTGTCTCTTCCCCTCCTGTGCCTGTGCTAGTGTTGCTATCACACCGAACAAGGCAGCCACGTTGCACAGCAGGTCTGGTTTCTTCCTTTGACGCCCACCTTTTGTCCCTATGTACCCTTTGCTTATTAAACTTCTCCCAGGAAGACTTCCTGGATTGATCCCACCTAATTCTGATCCCTCCTTCCATTCTGTAATTGGCAAATACTGAGCAGCCACTTGGGGTCTCGGTGTTGGGAATTCAAGATGGATAAGATACCTGTCCTTCGGAACTTATCATGATCTGTGGACGGATCATAATCTAATAAAAAAAATATTAGGAAACAAGATAACTTCAGAGAATGGCAAGTTCCGGGAAGAAAATACAACAGGGGTGATGTGAGAGTGCTTGGGTAGGTGTCCTTGGTTCAGCTGGCTATGGGAGGTCACTTGAATGTAGACCAAAAGCAGTTAAGGCTCCAGTCTTCTGAAGATCTTGAGTGTCAGGGACAGGTACCAGAAGTGTTCCTTGTGAGCTTCTTGCAGCAGATCTGGGTTGATGGGAGAGGGAGGCCAGAGCCAGATCACCCCGAGCCATGGTGAAGAGTTGGGATTTCATTCTAGGTCTACTGAAAAAAACATGTGGAGTATTCTGAGCCTGGATCCTTCCTCAGTGTCATGGGAGAATGGATTTTAGGGGGGGAAATGAAAGTCAAGGGCTATGTCAAGAAGCTACTTCAGGGGCGCCTGGGTAGCTTAGTTGGTTAAGCTCCGATTTGGCTCAGGTCATGATCTCACCGTTCATGAATTCGAGCTCTGCATGGGGCTCTGTGCTGACAGTTCAGAGCCTGGTGCCTGCTTTGGAGTCTGTGTCTTCATCTCTTTCTGCCCCTCCCTGCTCATGCTCTTTCTCTCTCTCTCAAAAATAAACATTAAAAAAAATACATTTTAAAAGAAGATATTGCAAAGACTCAGGAAGGAGAAAAGGATGCTCTGCCCTTTTATTAGAGAGTCCTTTACATTGGAGGGCCTTTGCCTGCTTCAGGTGGTGCTTTCAACATTTTTTGTTTGGTTTTTTTAAAGTATATTTATTTATTTATTTTGAGAGAAAGCGGGGGACAGAGGAAAGAGAGGGGGACACAGAGAATCCCAAGCAGGCTCCACACTGTCCACACAGAGCCCGACATTTGGCTCAATCCCACAAACCATGAGATCATGACCCGAGCTGAAATCAAGAGTCAGACGCTTAAACTGACACAGCCACCCAGGCGCCCTGACACTTTAAACGGGCTGTTTCCAGCAGGCCTTGGACCAGGAACACCCGAGAGTCTAGAACCATGTTGAACACCTCAGCTTCTCCCTCAGTCCCTCAGGGACTGGCTCCAGGAGACCTGAGTTCCAGCTCTTTCTGATCCATCACACACTCCAGGAAGCCCGCTGTCAGTTTGCCAAAGAATTGAGCCTCTGCGCTGGGAGAGCTGTGTTCGCCCCCCTGTGGCGTTCAGGAGGTACTGCAAGTCCCTCCCTTCATAGCTGAAATCCAAGGAGGAAAGGCACACCTCAGAGACACTGCTGGTTGGGTTCCAGAACACCCCAATAAAGCAAATAGTGCAATAACCTGAGTCCACTGAATTGTTTTGTTTCCCAAGCATATTGTTATGTTTACACTATACTATAGTCTATTAGGTGTGCAATAGCAGTATGCCTTAGAAAAACAATGTACATGTCTTAATTTTTAAAAAATACTTCATTGCTGGGGACCTTGGGTGGCTCAGTTGGTTAAGCATCTGACTTCAGCTCAGGTGATGATCTCGAAGTTCATGAGTTCGAGCCCCGCCTCGGGCTCTGGGCTAAAAGCAGCTCAGGGCTTAAAGCTGCTTCAGATTCTGTGTCTCCCTCTCTCCCTGCCCCTCCTCTGCTCACTCTCTGTCTCTCTCAAAAATAAATTAAAAACGTTAAAAAGGTTTTTCAAGATATTTCAAAATACTTTATTGCGAAAAAATAATGCTAACCATCATCTGAGCTTTTGGCAAGGTAGAATCTTCTTGCTGGTGGAGGGTCTCGCCCCCATATCACGGCGGCTGACTCATCTGGGTGGTGGCTGCTGAAGGTGGGGGGGACTGTGGCAATTTCCTAAGACAACACTGAAGTTTGCTGCATCCACTGATCCTTCCTTTCATGAACGATTTCTCTGTACCACGTGATGCTGTTTGATAACATTTTACCCACAGTAGAACTTCCTTCAAAATTGGAGCCTGCCTTTGCTTTATCAACTAAGTTTATGGAATATTCTAAGTCCTTTGTTGTCATTTCAACCATCTTCACGGCATCTTCACCAGGAGTAGACCTCATCTCAAGAAACTGTTTTCTTTTTTTTTTTTTTTTTGTAAGTTTGTTTATTTGCTTGTATGTTTTGAGAGAGAGAATGTGCAGAGAGAGAGAATCTCAAGCAGGCTCCACACTGTAAGAACAGAGCCCAACTGCAGTACTGAGTCCCACAGACCATGAGATCAAGAGTCGGACACTTACCTGACTGAGCCACCCAGGTGCCCCAAGAAAGTGCTTCCCTTGCTTATTCCTAAGAAGCACCTGTTCATCCCTTCGGCGTGATCATGACATTGGAGCAGTGCGGTCCTCTCTCCAGCCTCCACTTCTTGCCGTTTCCACCACATCCACGATTACTTCCTCCACTGGAGTCTTGATCCCCTCAAAGTCTTCATGAGGGTTGGAATTCCAAACTCCTGTTCATGTTGCTATTTTGACCTCTTCCCTCGAATCGCGAATGTTCTTTTTTTTTTTTAATGTTTTATTTATTTCTAGGAGAGAGAGAGACAGCGTGAGCAGGGGGGGGTCAAAGAGAGAGGGAGACACAGACTCTGAAACAGGCTCCAGGCTCTGAGCTGGCAGTCAGCACAGAGCCGGATGCAGAGCTCCAACCCACGAACCTGAGATCATGACCTGAGCCAAAGTCGGACGCTTAACCGACTAAGCCACCCAGGCGCCCCAATCGCGAATGTCCTTAATGGCATCTCAAACAGTGAAACTCTTCCAAAAGGTTTTCAATGTATTTTGCCCAGATCTGTCAGAGGAAACACCCTCTACGGCAGCTGTAGCCTTACAAAATGAATTTCTTAAATAATAATACTTGGAAGTCAGAACTATTCCTTGATCCATGGGCTGCAGAATGGCTACTGTGTTGACAGACATGAAAACAACATGAATTTCATTATACATCGCATCAGAGCACTTGGGTGACGAGGTGCATTGTCAGTGAACACTAATATTTTGAAAGGAATCTTTTTTTTTTCTTTCCTGAGCGGTGGGTCTCAGCAGTGGGCCTAAAATATTCAGTAAACCATGTTGTAAACAGACGCGCTGCGACCCAGGCTTTGTCATTCCCTCTACAGAGCACAGGCAGAGTAGATGGGGGATAATTCTTACGGGCCCCAGGATTTTCAGAATGGTCAAGGAGCAAGTGGCTTTAAAGTCGCCGGCTGCATTCACCCCTAATAAGAGAGTCAGCCTGTCCTTTGAAGCTTTCAAGCCAGGCTTTGACTTCTCTCCAGCGGGGGAAGCCCTAGATGGCATCTCCTTCCAATAGAAGGCTGATTCACCGACACTGAAAATCTGTTAAGGGTACCCACGTTCATGAACAATCTGAGCTAGATCTTCCGGAGAACTTCCTGCAGCTTCTACAACAGCACTTGCTAGTTCACCTTGCACTTGTATCTCGTGGAGAGGGCTTCCTTCCTTAAACCTCATGCACTGACCTCTGCTGGCTTCAAACTTTTCTTCTGCAGCTTCTCTACCTCTCTCAGCCTTCACAGATTTGAAGAGAATTAGGACCCTGCTCTGAAGGAGGCTTTGACTTAAGGGAATGCTGTGGCTGGTGTGATCTTCTGTCCAGACCACTCCAACTTTCTCCACATCAGCAAAGAGGCTGTTTGCTCTCTTGTAATTCACATGTTCTCTCAAGCAGTACTTTTCATTTCCTTCAAGAGCTTTTGTTTCGCATTCACAAATGGCTAACTGGCACCAGAGGCCTGGCTTTCAGCCTATCTCAGCTTTTAACACGCCTTCTTTGCTAAGCTGAATCATTTCCAGCTTTTGATTTCAAGTGAGAGATGTGTGACTACTCCTTTCACCTGAACACTCAGAGGCCCGTGTGGGGTTATTAATTGGCCTGATTTCAATACTGTTGTGCCTCAAGGAATAGAGAGACCCAAGGAGGGGAGAGAGAGATGGGAATTGCCGTCAGTGGAATACACACACAACATTCACGGATCAAGCTTGTCGTTTTCTATGGGTGAGGCTAACAGTGTCTGCCCCACGATAATTATAGCAGTGACGTCAAACATCAGCGGTCACAGGCCACCATAACAAAGATAGTACAAATAATGAAAAAGTTTGAAATAGTGCATTACCAAAATGTAACACAGAGACACACAAATTGAGCAAATGCTATTGGAAAAAATGGCGCTGGTAGACTTGCTTGAGGCGGGGTTGCCACGGACCTTCAATTTATAAAAACTGTAACAGCCTCAAAGCACGATCCGATGAGGTATGTCTGTATAAAGTGGTAGCCCCAATTTCAGGACAAGAGTGAAAATAGGATAGTCTTCATCTTTCTCTTTGATCAAGACGGGTTCCCCAAGTCCATTTTGGGCCTGGTTTCTTTCACTTATTCATCAACTATTTGAGGCCTCACCTGTGCCAGGCCCTGTGGTCAGTGCAGGGGACAGAGCAACGAATAAGGCAAATGGACCATGCACTCAGGGAGCTTGGGATCTCAGAGGGGGTCACCGAGGCTGGCAGCATGCTTCCTGTCCTTCTTTTACTTCCTGGGTCCCTGCAGAGATGTCGGAGATGAGTAGTGGGGATTCTGTCTTTTGGGCACATTCTGTAGCCTTGATGAGACTTTGGCTCAGAGATTGTGAGTACAGACTCTCCAGCCCTGTCTGCAGAGCTCGGAGGCTTGTGATAAGCCTGACCTCCCACCTCTACCTGCACCGAGGACCTCTGCCTGTTTCCTTGGTATGTTAATGGAGTAGAAGTCTCTTCCACCTCCTCTGCCTCCCAGGCACACAGAGCTAAGGCACTGGGGATGAGCCACCTGTCCACAACTTCCTAAAGAGATCCACACCTCCGTGTGTTTACAAGGCTGAGGCATATGCTCTGGTAGCCCCTGGCCCCTATTCTTCCCCCTTCCTGACCCTCTGGGACTGACCTCCTCTCTTGAAAAGCCTCTTTACCCCCACCTCCTGATGTGAATCGCTTCCCTGTTGCCTTTTGCAGGCTAGCAAAACACCTGTGAGCGCCTCACCTGTAGGGGCAGGGCACTCCGATGCAGACTGGGCAAAGATGATTTTTTACAGATGGAGAAACTGAGGCACGATGAGATCAGCTACCTACCGCTTGTCTTCTCTCTCCCGCCCCCCCCCCCCATTTTGTATACCACTCTCAGCGGGAAAATGCATTATCTGCCCCTAAATCACTTCCATCCTCCCGGATCCCGGCCGTCAGCACAACATTAAAGAATACAGTGTGAGAAATCTTAGGGTAACAATATTCAGGCTTTATTTCCACAAAACTCAGGAGGAGAAGCTTCTTCTGAAGAATTGTCACACTGACTTCAGGTCACAAAACGGAGTAAGTGAAGAAAAGTGGCGGGTTTATCCGATGAGGTTGCTGGCCAAGGAGACACCACAGTGCGGTTGCAAGAGACAAGGGACAGACAGACTGGGTCCCCAACCTGGAAAAAGCAGGTGTCAGCACCTAGATCAAGCCTGACACGGGGGGCGGGGGGATGGGGGGTGGGAAGCTGGGGACGGGGTTGGTCGGACTCCTTGAAGACTGTGGTTTTTCGGCGCCTCAGTGGTGACTGGAAATAATTTTCTAAAAAAGCAAAGAGCAAACGGTAGCAGGTGGCTACTCGGGAATCTGTCCGAACCAAGTGTCCTTTCATCCAGCCTCGGTGCTCCCGGAGTTTCCTGGCGTCGTCCCTGTCTCGCCCGCGGGTCCCCTCACTCTTGCTCCTCCCTGGAACCGATTCTGTGGCTCCGCCCAGGTCATCTACTACCTCTTCCGCCCTGGAACTCACTTCCTCTGCACCTTTGTCTGCAGTCACCTCAGACCCCTCCTCAACCTCTCCTCCTGGCTGGCCCTGCACAGCCCGCCCGTCTCGCCTGCCCTCGGCCCTCGGAGGGCGCTCCCCAGTGTCCTCCGTCACTTCCTCCTGAGTCTCCCTCCACCCCCCACGCGAGGGGCTCCTCCTCAGTGCCCTTAGAGCTTCCGCCCAAAGCAAAGCAAATGCCGGGACCCCAGTTCTGCCCACCCCCCCCTCCCCCGGGTGACTGTGCCTTGCACAGCTCACTCCGCTCAATACTCACCTACCAGAACTTCACCCACTGCAGCAGGCCAGGCTGCACCCGGGAAGCCTGCAGGACAAGGAGAGTGTGAGCCAACGTCGCCCCGTCTCCCCCGCGCCCTGTGGCCTCAGACCCTGTCTCCCACGAGCCACGGTTTCCCTGCCCCGGTACTCACCGAGGAAGAAGGCGTGGCTCCCCCCTGTAAAGAGAAGATCAGAGGAGGTGATGTGGGATGACAGGGACCTCTGTGTCCTCTGCCACGTCCTCGGGGCTCAGGAGGGGCCCAATGGCAGGGGAAGGCACAGACCACGATCATGTCAAAGTCCTTGGGCCTGACCGCGGAGGTTCAGCCCACGGACTTTTTTCAAAGCAGATTTATCAGCCTAAGTACACCTGACCCAAGGTGAGCACACGCTGGCCAGGCAGATGGAAAAGGGGAGATGGGTGCCCCCTGCCTCTGGGTGGAGAAATTCTGGGTGGACAGAAATTGGAGAGTGGACACCCACAGGCGCTGCTGGCTGCTCTGTCGCCTACTTCCAGTCAGTAGGTGACTTCTGATCTCTCAGAAGTCCCGTCCCTGAGGGCAGGGGCTTCCCTGTTCTGAGAGATGGAGGGAAATAGTGCCTGGTTTTTTCACCATCCGAATTAGTACTCAGCACATTCATTCATGGAGTCTGTAAGATGGCTTTCTTTGCAACTGAATGAAACATAATTCTCAGGGTTGTTTTTTGTTATCTTTTTTTTTTTAAGTTTATTTATCTGTTTTGAGAGAGAGAGAGAGAGAGAGAGAGAGAGAGAGAGAGAGAGAATCCCAAGCAGGCTCCACACTGCAGACCCCAAGGTGAGGCTCGAACTCACAAACTGTGAGATCATGACCTGAGCTGAAACTGAGTCAGCCGCTCAACCAACTGAGCCACTCAGGAGCCCCTCTCAGGATTTGTTTGTTTGTTTGTTTGTTTGTTTGTTTTCTGTTACTTCTTTTGTGGAATAAAGCATTAACTTTCCCACGAACCACAAGTTTCTGGGCAAGCTGTCCCCAAGTGCTGGTGTGCCTTCTTCTCCCCCACCTCCCATCCCCCAAGAAATCAGCAGCTAAAGAGGTGGAGGGGACAGACACTAAAAGCAAAGGCTGCTGGGGCGCCTTGGGGGCTCAGTCAAGTAAACATCTGACTTCAGCTCAGGTCATGATCTCAGGGTTCATGGGTTCAAGCCCCGCGTCCGGCTCTGTGTTGACAGCTCAGAGCCTGGAGCCTGCTTCAGATTCTAGGTCTCCCTCTCTCTCTGCCCCTCCACCGCTCATGCTCTGTCTCTCAAAAATAAATAAAGATTAAAAAAAAAAAAAAGAAGCGAAGGCTGCTTGTTTTGCCCTGTGTCGTGTGAGTGCATAAGAGCTGTATATCCCTCTTTGAGAGGATGTTCATTCCCGTTTTCTCCTTCACATGCAATGCAGCCACTGCCCTCTTGTAACGTTTCCTCAGTGAGTGGGTATGAAGAACCCCAAACCTTGAACCCTCCGCTTCCAAAGTGCTCTCAGGGAGCCCGAGTCTCCTTGCAGACCAGACTTTCAAAATGAACAGGATTCGGCCTCAGCTAAACTTGGCAGTGACCCCAGCGAGGAAACAGGGCACTTGGGCATCTTACCTTAGAGGGGATCTTGGCTGAGTACTGCCCACCAGGGGGAGTAGGGTATGCCTGCTGGTTATAGTTGTGCTGTGAAAGAAAGCCAGAGAATTGGGGGGGGGGGGGGAGGCAGAAGAGAAGGGGTGAGGGCATTATGCTGTGGAATAAACACCCCGCCTCCCTGCCTGGGCCACACCTGTCTCCAAGCCCCTGCCTTCCCTCCCTTCCCTTCCTTCCACTCTTTTCTGTAGAATCTCCTCGGGCCAGCCAGGGCCCACAGCCTCCCCCCACACTGTGGTCCGCGCCCCAGCGGCCCTGCCCCCCCCTCCCCTGTAGCTCTCCCAGCTCCTCAAGTGTTACTTAGAAGATGAGGGCAGGACACCAAGGAAAGAAGCGGGGTCTGAACCTGGTGGTCCGGCAACAGATGTCTTACCTTAGAAGTTACAGCTGCCGCCTCTTGCCATCCTGTGCCAGACTGAGAAAAGGACAGAACGGGGGTGTGAAGGAGAGAGAATTTCAGATCGGCCAGCCCTGACGACAAGACCGAGAGGGACCAAGGGCGGAGAGACTCACCTGGCCGGCACCGCCCGACCTCTTCTGGAGCGATGATGGGTCGGCACCCTGGAAGGGAGAGGGAGCCATAGTTAGGGTGCCCTCATCCGTGGCCCATCCGGCCCTGCCTGACTCGCAGCCTGATGCCCAGGCTCGACCCTCCTGCCGGAGCACCAGCACCCACCCACCCCACCACACCCCTGTCCGAGGTCCGTGAGCAGCGCTACCTACAGAGAAGGCAGGGAGCCTGGAGGAAACTGATGGCCCCAATAGATAAAGGACAGATTTCCACACTGAGTGTGGAAGAGCGAGGCAACACCACCCCCACCTGTGCACCTGGGGCTGCAGCAGACTGGCCTGGGACTGAGCAGGGAGCGGTGCGCACACAGGCTTCCCCGGGGGCAGACGCCCACCTCAGCCCAGCCCACCTTCTGCCGAAACCAAGTCCCGCTCTCTCCTTGGCCCCACAATCCCTGTTCACAAACATTGTTCCCGCAGGGCTCCCGGAGGACAGGCTCTTACCCTCAGCAAGTGGAGGCAAAGCGGAGGGATTAGATTAGCTCTGGGCCAGAGAGAGAGAAAGGGGAGAAACATGGGAAGCCAGGTGAGACACAGCGCAGGTGCGCGGCCATCTCCCCTCCACAGTCAAGGCAAGGGGAGAGTTCTCAGCAGCAGGAGAGGAATTCCGTTTCCACGGCCATCCCTTGGCCACCTGGAGCTCACCTGCCTAAGCACAGGGTTGGGATGTGCCTCCTAACTCTTACTTAACTCCCATTGATTTTTTAGCCCCAACACTGAGGTCACAAACTGCTTGACCACAGGTCTCCAGACGTTGTTTGCTTGGTCTGCATTTTTTAAATTAAATTAATTGCAAACAATTAAAACTCAGATTTCCGGGATGCCTGGGTGGCTCCGTCAGTTGAGCATCAGGCTCTTGATTTTGGCTCAGGTCATGATCCCAGGGTCATGGGATCGAGCCCCTCATTGGGCTCTGTGCTGAATGTGGAGCCTGCTTAGGATTCTCTCTCCCATTGCCCCTCTGCCTCGATCATGCTCTCTCTCTCTTCCTCTGACTTCTTCGCTCTCTCTGTCTGTCTGTCTCTCTCTCTCAAATAAAAAAATAAAAATAAAAATCAAATTTCCATCAAATGACATGGCCTCACTGGTACTCATGAACGCATGGCAATATGCAGCGGAAGGGCCTTGACCTCCCCCTTTGCATGGCCCCATCTGTCCAGCCTCACTTGCATGGTCCACATGGATGAGTGACTGGACAACCTTTGCCTCAGTGTCCAAGGCCACTGCCCATACAGAATCAAGGTATGACCTTCTGCAGCACCTAGAGGTTCTGCCCATCCTTCCCAGAACCCAGATATTCAGACCCTCTGAGCCTGCCTGCACTTGACCATGACCTGACCTTCTCCCCCCCCCCACCCCCGTACCATGCCTCCTGTTTTCTTTCAGCCTTCCTCCCTAAAACCCCTTTACCAGTGCTGAGAGTTGACCCCAGATCCAGGCCTCTGTGTCTTCCCTACCTGGTGCCCCACCACCTGCTCACCCTGCAGTACCCACCCAGCTGTGGCTCCCCCTGAACCAGACCACGCCCAGCAGGAAAAGCAGCAGAGCAGAGACAGTGGCCGGCTTCATATTCCTGTGCCTGTGGAGGCCCAGGCCCTTGGCCTCAGCTTTTATCCGCGGGAGGACCGCCCACCCTACTGCTCCAATGACTCCCAAGAGCTTCTCTCTCCCACCCCACCCCCACTCAGTGTTGCAGACAGGGAGGAGAGTGGGAAGGGAGGGAGGCACCCTCCCTCAGCAGGGAGCGTAAACAACAGGGACCAAGTCCACAAGCCATTGCCAAGGCCCTAGATCCCGTGTCCCCAGAGCTGAGCCAGCCAACCCCAGAATGAGAGGTTCTGCCACCCTTACCTCGATAATTGCTTTCCAGTTCAGGAAAGGGGTGTTGTGTTTGAAATCCTGGAGGGAGGAGAAGAGGTGAGTGGGCCGGAGTATGACAGCTTGATGGGAAGTTTTGGGCTGATGTGCAGGCATGAGCCTGGGTGTGGTTCGGGGGTTAGATGAAGAGAGCATAGGGGAGGCTGAGGGTGTCAGCACTTCTGATGGTACTTGGGTGAGATCACCATCTCAAAAGTGACAAGAGGGTGAATTTTGCAACAGGTGGGCTGGAGCTTGAGGGAGGTGGTGAGAGGGACAGGTGACCGGGATCCCCAGTTCTTCAAAAAGTGGGAGGTCTCCTACCTCCCAGAGCCGGCTGAAGTAGAGGAGGGCCCGTGTGCTGGGGGGTGGGACTTGGCCCTGTAGAGGAAAGGCGGGGTGCAGGTTAGCAAGGAGCTGGGTCCGCTGCTCACCTGCACCCCTGTTCCCACTCTCACCATTGCAGCCTTTAGACTTTCATCCCAAACTAAGGTTTGGGGGAAGCCGGGTGTCTTCAGGGACACCAGAAAATGGCTTTTGGAAGCAGAGGGAGAGAGAGGCTAGATCTTCGAGGCCACTAAGCAGCTCCCCTCCCCAGGCACGTGCCCCATGCTCATCACTATCCCTGTTTCCCCAGCAGAACTCATCAGCATCCCTGAAGCAAAACCTCAGGACCAGGACCTGCCCCCAGAGCTTCCCGCCTTCCTACCTGCCCTTCCATCTCCAGCCCATTTCCCAAAGCTGAGGGCTGCAGTAGACCCTTCCAGACTCCCCCGGGGAACAACAGTGGAGACGTAAGAAAGCAGCAGAGACCAGGAGTGTGGGGCAGCTAAGGTTTATTTCGAGGCTAAGGGTTGAGATTAGTGGCGGGATAGTGATGTTTTAAGAAGGGGTGGGAGGGGGGCTCCCATCCATCTGGTAGCTCCTTGTCTGGAGGTCACGGGGTGCGAAAGCTCCTCTGGTCCTGGGCAAAGAAATAAGTTCTAAGAGGGAGCTCGAGGAATAGGAATTCAGGCCGTAGTGGGCCAAGTCAGGGGCGGATCGGGCCTCCGCTGCTGAAATCTGCAGGGATCTTTTTGCCCACGGCTGTCATCCAGTCAAATCCAGATATTCCAGTTGGGCTTGAAACCCTCATACTTGCCAAGAACTGTTACGTATATTCTCCTTGTCCTCACTGGTCAGTCCGGTCCTCCTTGTGAAGGAGATGGACTCTCTGTTCTCTCCTCTGCCCATCTCTGCCCTGCCCCAGTTCCTAGATCTGCTCCTGGGGAAGCCGCCCCAAATGAATCCTGCCTAACTGTGAGCACTCTCCTTTTACCGGCCCCATAGACGTGCGAGAACGTCGACTGCCTTCCTGGACCCAGGGAGGTATGAGTATGTGCCTCCGACCCTAAGTTCCCGGTAATCGGGGTTGAGGGGACCTGTTTCTCTATAAAACAGAAACAGTCTATTTGCTCATGTTCATCCAGACCAGAACCGCGCTGCTGCTGGGAACTTCTGCCTACTGTACCTTTCACAGCCCCATCTTATTCCCCAAGGGGCAGCCTTGGCCTTACTGAGGGTGAGGCTCTGCCCATGCCTCCCTCGTTTCCCCCACCAGTTTTAGAGGTTAGGGACCCTTGTTCTTGCTTCTTTTGTGTTAAGGGTCAGAAGCTTAGAGACTGTGACAGACAGGGGGCCTGGGGCTGCTGGAGAACAAGCACCCCCCAACCCCTCCTCACCACCCCCACCCGAGGCAAGAAGCAGCTGCTACTCAGCTCTGGTCTTTGGGAGCTCAAGGAAAGAGGGGCCCTGTGTTGCCACATTTTTCAAGAGAAGCCAGAATTCCAAGTCATTTTGTAAAATTTCTGACGTTGGCAACTAGTTCATAATGCTTTAAAAAAAAGAATGGATTGGGGCACCTGGGTGGGTCAGTTGGTTAAGCGTCCGACTTCAGCTCAGGTCATGATCACACGGTTCATGGGTTCAAGCCCCGTGTCAAGCTCTGTGCCAATGGCTAGCACAGAGCCTGGAGCCTGTTTCAGATTCTGTGTCTCCCTCTCTCTCTGACCCTCCCCTGCTCACACACTCTCTCTCTCTCTCCCTTTCCCTCTCTCTCTCTCTCTCTCTCAGAAATAAATAAAAAACATTTAAAAAAAAAAAAAAAGAAAGAAAGAAAGAATGGATCATGGGGCGCCGGGGTGGATCATCGGCTAAGCATCCGACTCTTGATTTGGGCTCGGGTCATGATCTCAGGGTTGGTGAGATGAAGCCTCACTCTGTGCTGAGTGTGGAGCCTGCCTGAGATTCTCCCTCTCCTTCCCTCTCTGCCCCCCACCCCGCCCCCAGCTCACGCTCTCTCTCTCTCAAAATAAATAAATAAACATTTAGTGTAAAAAAAAAAAATAGAGTAGGTCAGAGAAAGCACACCAGTGGGCTGTCACTTGCAAATTCTGCCTTTGGTATTGGTCTGGGTTGTTTATCTGCCTCTGCTCTGGAGGCACACCTGCTATTTGGGTGTCAATCAGCCTGGCTAGGGGGGATCCCCTGAAGCTGGAAGGCTGGGCAGGGAGGAAGGAGAAGGGGGTTCAGGGCCCCAAGTGCCTCCTAAGCTCACGCAGGCACAGGGCCCAGCACGCCTGGCCCCCAGCAGGCACCTGGTACACACCTGCCTCCTGCCCCTCCTCTCAGCCTCCGTCCTCCCTTGTGGGGCCTTTCCGGTCCTCCCAGACAGTGAGGTCCACCCCTTACCCGGCCTCTGTGGCCTCTCCCGTTTCCCGAGGACTAGGCCTCCTCACTCTCCCATAACCTTCCAGGTCTCCAAGGGGAAACTGAGCTTGAGACCTGCTCGGTCTGCGCTGCACATTGAGACCTGAAAGAGGCCCACTCCTTCCTCATCCCTGACTCCCAGCTGTTTCCGAACTCTGACCACCCCTTCGCATCTGTGGTCCTTCCTCGTCATCGCTGTCCCTTTTTTAAGCACTGGGCGAAACACTCCCTTAGTAGCCACCATCGTCTCCCCCGGTCCCCACAGCTCTTCTCCATTCCCCTTCCCCCCGGAGATCAGAATGGCATAGACTTCCAGCCCTTACCTTATTTATAGCGTCCCAGTTAATGAAACCCAGCTTGGATTTAAAATTCTGCAGAGGAAAAAGAAAAAAGGAAAATGGCAAACTGGGCCATAATGCAATTGGCGCAGGGTCTTGGGGCAGGAGAGGTCAAGGCCCACCACTGATGGTGGTTGGTTATGGAAAGAGGAGTTCAGCCTGCAGGGCAGAGGGATAGGGGTTTGCCTTTCCAACAGTGAGCAGAGCAATCTGGCCGAACTCACCTTCCAGAAGGTGTCGAAGTTGAAGAGCCCAGGAGACGTCTGAGAGTCCTAAGACACCAGGGAGAAATGGGATGAGAGTGGGAACCCCCCTTGTGAGCCAGAGGCAGGCGCAGGCGCTCTGGGGCTCAGGAGGGGACACAGAGGTTGCTTGACACCACGGTCCGGGCCCAAGGTGGGGTGATGCCTCCACTCACCAAGGTATTGATCCCACTGACAGCTTCACCTCCTCCACTGGACCCTTGCCACTGGGTAGGAAGGGGGGACTAATTTTCAAAGTCTGTGCCTCCTGTCACACATGCCACTTGTCAACCTGCTCCTAGCTCACCATCTCTGCCTTGGCTCGAGCTCTGTGCACTCTCTGTAAAGTCACCTTCTCTTCTTTTTCACACAGCAGCCAGGAAGCCCACCTTCCTGGAATATATGCCACTTCCGAGAATAACCCTGCCCAGTCCCTTGAATCATATTCATATTCTAACTCCCCCTGCCCCCACTCTGTGTAGCCTGCCCCCAAAACACCACTAGGAAGTACCGTGTGGTCCCACCACGCGCTTCGCACGTGCCTTATCTTGCCACGTTCCCGTGTGGAGGTGTCTCCACTGTACAGACAAGGAAACCAAACCCAGAACCATCGGCAGCTTTGCCTCAGGATCCGTCTCCTTGTCGGACTCCAGGGTCCAGATCCTGAGCCACCTTGGCAGTTGCAGAAAGTTCTGCAGTAACTGGGGTGGGGGCAGTGAGCAAGTTAGGCTCTGCCGTCCCCGTTTGACCCGAGAGGAGGCCGAGGCTCAGAGCGGTCAGCTGACCGGCCTGAAGGTGTACAGATGACAGGTGATACAGCTGTCAGTTGAACCCCCATCTACTAACTCAAAATTCATTGCCTTTCCACTTGTCAACACTGCCTTCTCAAGTATGGTTCCCAAATGAAGCCCCTTGACCAGTCCTCTGTTACTTCCGGCTATGCTGCCCCTCACAGTGATAACACGGCTCTGACCAAAGTCCAAAGGAGGGAGAGAATGAGTGAGTGGAGAAGGAGACAGGGATCCCAGACCTTTGTCTGGTCTCCTGATGGTTACCCGACATAGACTCAGGGCAGCTGCGAGAAGACACTGATACTTCTATTTATTTTCCTGGTCCCTTAGCACTCTGTCCTCACCTGCCACAGTCCCTGCTCACCTGATAATTGCCTTGGGAGCCCCCAACGACGTGACTGCCTTCTTTGTTTATTTCCTGGGGAGAGAGAAAATGGAGAAGAGTCGGTGGGAAAGCAGGGAAGATGCGGGATGAGAGGGCAGGACAGCAGAATGTGGGCAAGGGACTCCTGAATCAGGGGACTGGAGATTTCCCGGGACCCCGAGAGAGGCCCTTCTCCCCAGGCAGCTCCATCTTCCCTGGCAAATCTTGCCTCAACTTCTTGTGGATTAAGCTAGTGCTCACTTACGATACTTTCAGGTAACATAACCACCTCTTTCTGTTCACGTCTGCAAACTGCCCAAAATCCAACAGGAAGGGCCTTGGCCACCAAAGTATCTGAATTATCCTCTGGTTTTGAGGCAGAAGCCCCCGGAGTGTTAGACTAAATTGGTTCAAACTGCAGTGCCCAGTCTGTGCTGATGTTTTGCTTTGGTCAGAAAGGTGACACTAGCTGGGCAGTCAGTGGGAGCCAAGGAAGCCCAGCGTAGCCTGACTCGTCTCCTCCTAAGTGAGAGGTAGGCGCCTCCGGAGCCCCACTTCCCGGGGCTAAGATGAATTCCCAGAGCCAAGGTCAAGAACGGGCCGCGCCGTGGGACTATCTGCCTTGCTGGTATCGCTACTGCAGAGTTGACCTCTATCCCATTCTCCTACCACCAGTCTCTACTCAAGGCCTGGTATCTCCTTACCCTGACATCGCCAGAGCCGCCAGGCCCTCTCTGTCCTCCTCCGAAGCCCTGAGGATGAGACACGAAACACAGGTCATTGTTCTAGATCTTGGGTCCATCCCTGCAAATTTTTGTGCTGATTTAATACAATTCTTCTGAAAACACTCATGGGATTCTCTTTTGGAACATGTCAAAATAATCTTGGAATTCATCTGGGAAAATGAGTGTCTAAGAATAGGTGAGAAAACACTGGAAAAGACGGAGCAAGGGAGGACTTGTACTGATAGATATTAATGTGCCGTAAAGAAAGGAGTGCCCAGCACAGATGAGCCTGTTTAGCCAAGTAGAACCGCCCAGGTTCTACCCCCTGGGTGGCTCAGTCGGTTAAGCATCTGACTTCAGGTTGGGTCATGATCTCATGGTTTGTGAGTTTGAGCCCCGCATCAGGCTCTATGATGACAGTGTGGAGCCTACTTGGGATTCTCTCCCTCCCACTCTCTCTCTCTCTCCCCTCACCTCCCATTCACACTTTCTCCTTCCAAATAAATAAATAAACTTTGAAAAAAAGTATAACCCCCATAGAAGCTCTCCCAAAATATGAAGGTATTCACAAGCAACATTTTTACATCAGTGGCGGAAACAATTCAGTGCATGCGGCTGGGAACACCAGTTCAGTGTTCGCGGGGGGGGGGGGGGGGGGGGGGGGGAAGGTGCAAGGGAGCCTCGTTATACCTCACTGGCTCCCTCCCTTCTGTTTTTATCTGACTTCCCCCTTCCTAAGAAAGCACACAGCTCTGATCCAAAGTGTGGGTTAAGTTGAGCCGATCTGAGGAACTGGACTAGATTGTATACAGCAAAGTCAAGTCCAGATGGATGAAAGAGTTAAATAGAAACAATGAAATTATAGAAGTAGTTCTAGAAGAAAATAAAAGCCTTTTTTATTTTCAAGAGCAGAAACCACGGAAGAAAAGACTGATCTATGTGACTACATATTTAAGGCTTTGGTACGTAAAACACTAGAAATAGAGTTTACAGACTGGGAGCTCTTCTGACACCTGTCGACCCATCGAGATTAGTATCTCTGGTGTCCAAGGAGCCTGGTATGCAGGGAGCCTTCTCAATGTGGCGCCACCACCCCAAGCCTTCTCCCTGTCGGTCAGCTGCGCTCACACCAACCATGGTCCAGCCCCAGCCACCTTGCCCAGAACCTGATAGAAACCAGAATCTCAGCCCCACCCCAGGCCTGCTGACTCACGGCCTGCATTTTCACAAGACTCTAGGTGATTGGTGGGGACCTTAGCATAACAATTCCTCTTGTCAGTGCTGCAGGTGCTGACAGAAAGCCCAGATTTCCAGAATAACCAGGAGGGAAGTGAACGCTTTCAACACACAGTTTCCAAATGCTGTCGAAAAGGTCACGGGACTCTGTTCATTGGCCAGGTGGGTGTAGGTCATTAGAAATGATTATATTTCTAAAAGGACTGGTTTCTATGTGCTTTTTCACAGCTCCATCTACGGTATAAAGAGAGGCACATCGCGTGAGGATTTGCAACTCATGATTACTTTGGAGATTAGTGAGTTCATGTAGGAGTCAGCATTCGCTTTCTTCATCACGGACGGACCCGGGGCTGAGCAGGGTTGGGCCCAGTCCCAAAGTTTGGCTCTTACCTGACCCCCAGATCCTCCAGACACGCGGGCTTCATTCCCTGGGGTGTTACACTGAGAGAGAGAGAGAGAGAGAGAGAGAAAAGGCTTTCTCTCTGTTGCCACGGGGCAAACCAACCCCAGCCCCCAAACTGCAGCACGCTACCCCCAAGGTTAGCCCACATCCGCCCCGAGCAACACACCCCCTCCCAGCTCTGGCCGTTGCTCTCCCAACTCTCCCATCCTCCGAGGGGCCTCAGCACCCCCTTATCTTCCCTTCTCCAGAGAAAGGAGGGAGATCTGTGCTCAGCGGACACTCACCTCGGGTTTATTTCCACCACTGCTTCCGCTACCACCGCCGCTACCAGAGGAAGAGCCGGTATTGTATCCCTAGGAGGGAAAGCAAGAGTCCATACAGGGTCTTCAAAGGACTCGCTGAGAACCAAGTTGTTTCTGGGGTGCCATGATTCTTTTTACTCCCCTGTCCCCAGCCTCCATCTCTTCCCATCTTTAGCTAGCCAGTCACCGAGGGAAGTAACTCGGAGCACAAAGGCCCTGTGTGGCCAAGTGTATTTGGAAATGGGGGCCAGTCTGGGGATTCTGAGCTATTGTCTCCTCTTCCCCTCCCCCACCCCCCGGGCTCCCGACATGCCAGAAGTAAAGAGCCTTGACCCTGGCACCCAAGGGCTCGGTCTGGCCCCCTCCTGCCTCTCTTCCCCACTCTCTCTCCTGGAACCTAGAAAGGGGAAGGGACCCCTCGAGTCCTTACCTGGGAGCCTGAGTAGCTGCTTTGATCAAAATTCCTAGAATTTTCTAAGGGACAGTCCTAGATGGGGAAGCAGATAGTACAAGGAGCAGTAAATTAAAGTGGTTTGTGTGACCTGGCTTGTTCTAGTCACCTCCCTCTTGTGGCCCGAAAGCTTTCCCAGATACCCAAGAAAGCCGACTGTGTCCCCCCTGCCGGCCCCTCTGTGGGAGAGCCCTCGCTGAGCTCATGGTCCCCCCCTGGCCCCTCACCCCTGATTGTATCAGTGTCATCTACACCGCGGCTCCGTAAATGTCCTTTCTCCATGTGTGCGACAGGCCGGCCCCTGTTCCCTGAGGAGCTCCCCAAGCAGGTGTCCTGTTTTCCCGTGTCCACCTCTCTCCCTCCGTCTGCCACCCCCGTCTCTGGTCAGGTCTGCCCAGTGGACACGCGTGCAGGCGCGGGTGAGACTCAAGAGAGAGCATCCGCACTGGCACGGAGCGCAGGACACGGGAGCCCCGGGAGCTAGCAGCGCGCAGGGCGCCCCTTGCCGGGAACTAGAAAGGAGCCCCGCCTGCTGGGCCGGGAAGGTGGGGAGCGTGGCCCGGGGCCCCCAGGGGAAGACCTCGGAGGGCGGCTCCTCAGCAGGGGCCACCAGGGGCGGCGCTGCACCTCTGCCTTCAGCCAGGGAGCAGGACTCACCCAGCTGGGCCCGGAGCTGCCACCGCCATTGCTGCCACTGCTGCTGCCGCCATTGCTGCCACTGCTGCTGCCACTACTGCCACTGCTGCCACCGCTGCTGCCACCACTGCTGCCACCGCTGCTGCTGCCACCACTGCCACTGCTGCCGCCGCCGTTGCCACCGCTTCCCTGAGGGGCAAGAGAGAAGAGTGAGAGAAGAGAGAAGAGAGCAGAGTGAGAACGCCAGTCGAGGACATGGGATCTTGTTCGCTCCCCTCCCGCGTCCCCTCCCTCCTTGCTCAGGCAAGTCCCCTGCACAGTCAGGTGAGCAGAGATTGTCGTCTGCTGTGCAAAATGCCCCCGGCCGCCCAGCCCCTTACCCCGGAGTTGCCAGAGGAGCTTCCGCCTGAGCCGGAGGGTGGGGGGTTGGTGCACTGCGGAGGAGAGTTTCCAGACCTCAGTCAGAGCTGCTGCCACGGCCAGGCTCTCCCGCCTCCTGTGGCTTGGCCTCCGTCCCCCCCTGGTTCTCCCCCAAGCCCCGTCCCACTCGCCCCCCCTCCTCCGGGTCGCTTGGCCCAACCCATCTCTTCCCCGTCCAAGTGGCCTTGTACCTCAGTCTCCCCTGTCCCAATCCTTCTCTCCTTCCTCTTCATCTCGCCTCCTTTCCATCTCACACGCCCGGACACCCTCTGCTTGCCCGCACCCGTCCCCTCACCTCTGCATGTGACTTGCTGCTGCCTCTCACTGAGCCGTAACCGGGCTGGACCACGGTCCCCTGCAGAGAGGGTCAGGCTGAGTGTGGGGACTGAGGGGGCCTGGCCGACAGATGAGGGAGGCGTGGAGACTGCAGGCCTGAAGGGCAGGAGGTGGCGAGCATCAGGGCTGGGGTGGTCACGTACCTGAGCGTTGGGCCCCCAGCTGGGAGAGCCTCCATTGGCTCCTTGGCCCCAGGCGCCTCCCTGAGGGTGGGTTCCGAAGCTGCCATCCGAACCTCCGGGGTACCCCTGGCCCCAGGGGGTGCCCAGGCCTCCAGGATTACCCTGGCTGTGGCCTCCGGAGCCACCCTGGGCACCAAAGATGCCATGGCCTCCAGATGGAGGCTGGCCGTTGGTTCCCTGCAAGAGCAACATGCCCGCACTCAGTGCGAGTGACTGTCCCCCCTCGTCATGGGGAGGCAGGACAAAGGCAGAGGCGGGCGGAGGGAGACGCCAAGGTGGGGAAGGAAGGATGCATAACTTGGAGGGACACCACCCCAGACAGCCACAGGTAAGAGACCTTCCCGCCCGTGGGTCATCCCTCCAGCCCACTCCAAGACCCACCCCAGGCGCCCACAGCCTCCCGCTTCCACACGGGGCTTCCGGCTACTCACCCAAGCACCACTGCCGCCAGGCATGGCCTGCCCGGAGCCGTGAGCCGCATCTCCTCCAAGCCGAATGGTGTTCTCAGCCTGCCTGCCAGCCTCATCCCCAGGGTTCCCAAGGCCCTGGGCTGCCCCCTCCATGCCGCGGCTCAGGGCCTGCCTGCTGGCAGAGCCGGCGGCCCCTCCGGTCCCTTGGCCGACGGCCTCTTCGACTCCGTGGCTAATGGCGTCTCCCAGCCCCTGTCCAATGGCATCTCCCACCCCGTGTCCCATGGCCTGCCCTACCTCTGCTCCGACCTCCTCCCCTCCTCTCAGCAACGGGCCAGCCTCCCCACCGCCCAGGCACAGGGCCAGCAGGAGGCAGGCCAGGGAGCCCTGCAACCTCATCTCTGCCTCGCTTCGTCTCTCCCTCCTGTCTTCTTCCCACCTGAGTCTGCTTCTCTTTGCCCTTTCTCTTCCTCCGTGCCCGCGTGCCCTCCCCTGCTCTCTTCCTCCTTCTGACTTCTTCTCCCTCCCTCCAGGCGTGCGGCCTTCTCTCTCCTTTCCCAGACTCCCCTGCCTTCCCAGAGTCCTCCTCCCTGCCACTACTCCTTATACTGCAGCTTGGGAGAAGGTGACAGGGCTGGGCAGCCCTGAGTCCCTCCCTCGTGACTCAGGGCCAGCCAGCCACCGATAGGGTAATGAGCTGTAATTGTGAGTCCGAGAATCTGTGTTGAAACAGAGAGGGAGCCAGGGCATCAGGGAGGGAAGAAGAAATGGGATGAGGCAGGTGCCAAAGTGTTCCGATTTCCCAACCTTAGGAATTTGGGGCGCAGGGTGGGGATGGGGGCATCTGAGGAGACAGGTGGTTGGTGTCTGCTAGAAGGGGTGGGATGGAGGGGACTTAGGAGAGAGGAGCCACAGGCAGCACCCAGCCAGGGAGGCAAGCGTAGGGAACCCAGTGAGGTGGGACCCACGAGGTGGAAGCCAGCCTGGGTCAGGGGCACCAGGATGAGAGGCGGGTGTCCTTTCTTGGCCTTGCTGTCTTGGTCTCGGTGACCTTGGTCTCTGCCATCTGTCTTTCCTCCCATATTGTCACCTCAGGGTGACTGGCCTCACCCTCTCCCATACCTTCCAGCCCGTAGAGAGCCTGGGAGCTGCGAGACTGCCCTCAGCGGGGACCCCAGGCTCCAGGGAAGGAAGTGGCCCGAGGACGGCAGCCAGGGCATCTCAGCACTGGGGCTGCTCTTGGCCAAGACAGCTGGGTGCGGAGCAGGGGAGCTGGGCGGGCCGGCCACCCCCAGGGAGCGAGTGGGAGGAGGCAGCTGACCCAGGCACCCAACCTGTTTACCTGGCCCACAGGGGGCACGAGTGTGAGCTCACAGCCTCCTGGGAGGCCCGGGACTGCTGCTCGCCCCACCCACCCCTGTCTCCGCAGGGCCCGGGCTGCACCAGCAAGGGAGGAGGGGTCCGCGTGAGGGCTCCCCCCCCCCCACCGCATCCCAGCTCAGGACGCAGAACTCCCCATCTCTCACCCCTGTTTAGCACCCGGGGGGGCTTCTCTGCTCCCAGGGCCCCGGGGCCTCCCACTTGCCCCCGGGCCTTGTATCACTGGGACTCATCACCGAGTTAGGAGGGGCCAGTTTCCATCCGCTTTCTCAATGCCTCTCAGTCAGTCTCTCTCCACCCCAGCACCAACTTGTAACATCCTCTCACCGTGTAAACACAATCCCGGTCTGGTCCCAGCAGCTCCTACCTCCCTGTTATTCCACCTCTCTTTAATGCTAATAATAATGGGGACAGTGGTAATAACAATATAATAATCATGGCAGCTTCAGTTTACCAAAGGTCTTCTTTGTGCCCAGCGCCGGACGAAGCGCTTCGAGGCTCACACAGCCCTGGGAGATAGTCTTCTTATAACCCTGTTTAGAGAACGACAATCTGGGGCTCAGAGGGGAGCGGTGGGGGTGTGGGGTGTGGGGTAGAGCCAGAGCCCAGCCCAGGCCTGCCCCGCTCCAGAGCCCTGCTGCTAGCACCTTCTGTCTCAGACCTCCCCGCCCCCTCAAAACCTTCACTCTTCTCTGGATAGAATTGGCTGTGGTTTTGCCCTGGGGCCTCGTGGGGGGGGGGGGGGGGGGGGGGGGG
>NW_024080976.1:208495-211642 GCF_003009895.1 Hyaena hyaena
GGGGGGGGGGGGGAGGGGGGGAGGGCGGGGACGGGGAGCTGGAGTAAATCTGAGGCCCCCAGATCGCAAATGGACACCTCGGCCCCTGAGCCTGCTGCTTCCATTTCCAAGGGCACGAGCATGGGGCTGAAGGTAGCACACTCCCGGACTCAGAGACTCCCTCCCACACTTCCCTCCTGGGCCGCCACCCTCCCAGTGGCTTGTATCTGTCCTCCGTCCCATCTCCATTCCCCACAATTTTCCTTAAGCCACCTTCCTCTCTTAAGTATATTACATGTCGCTTCTGTAAGAGGAAAGACAGGATCACTTGCCCATAAATAGAAAGTACCAGAAAACACAGGGAGAAGCAAACAGTGGTGTTACATTGTAGCTCGCTGCAGCTCCTATACCTCCCTTGTTAAAAAAGGAGATTAGCGGGGCACCAGGGTGGCTCAGGCGGTTAAGCATCTAACTCTCGATCTCGGCTCAGGTCATGATCTCACTCTTCAGCCCAGAATCAGGCTCTTTGCTAACAGCATGGAGTCTGCTCGGGATTCTCTCTGCCCTTCTCTCTCTCTGCCGCTCCCCTGCTTATTCTCTGTCTCTCTCAAAATAAATAAATAAACATTAAAAAAAAAAATAAAAAAGGAGATTAGCAAGTATGAGGGAGGTCCAGGCACGCCAGCACAGAAACTGAGTCATCCTCTTGAACATAGTCAGCTTCAGAGAAAATTGAGAAAAGGGTATGTTTCTCACTGTGCAGTTCAGGCTTATTCGAAGCCATGTTCACAAAGCACCTAAATTTCTCTTGTGTGGTCCCATGTTCTACCTGCTGGGGAAGCCACATTCAGACATCTCTGGACCTGAGAAGCCACCTCAAATCGTCTGAAGGCATATTTATGAAAGAGCCCGTTGTGAACCATATAGAGGACTAAGTGCCTCCACGTGCGTGATCTCATTTCATTCTTACCACCACCTTGGGGGGGTGGACATTATTCCCATTTTGCAGGTGAGGTAACTGAGGCCCAGGGCTGGTAAACACACGCGTGATAGCACATTTGAGGAAAGATCATGGTGAAATAGGGCTATCCAAATTTGACCCAGGTCTGCCTGACTCTAAACAGCTTTCCCTCCCGCATCACCGTGCCTCCTTTGTTCTTATCTGACATGCCCGACCTCATGTCCAAGACCTTCTGATTACAGCTCCTCTAAGTCACTAGTTCATTCATTCAATATGTCTTTACTGAGTACCTACTGTGTGTTATAGCTGCTCTAGGCACAGGAGATTCGGGGTGGAGATCAGAGGGGTGATCATCTACCTCTGTCTCCTCGGGGACTCCCATTCACTGGGAGGAGGTGGGGCCATCAACACATCAGGCGGTGAGCACCAGTGGAGAATACAGTCGGGTGAAGGACTAGAGAAGACAGAGGGAGCATTTCAGGAAAGGCTCTCTGAGATGTGACCTATGAACTGACCCCCAAAGGAAGGGAGAGAATGAGCCATGAGGATGTCTGGAGATAGAGCATCCTGAGCAGAGAGACAGCAGTGCAAAGGCCCTGAGGCAGGAAGCTGCTTACTCCGTTTGAGGACTATCGTGGCTAGAGCAAGGGGGAAGTGGGAAGAGTTGAAGTCAAAGAGAAACCCGCCCAGATAATGGGGATTTGTGGACCATTGTGAGGACTTTCACTCTGAAACGGGTAGAAACAGCGGAGGGTTTTGACTGAGGAAGGCTGGGGTCTGACTCAGTGTTAACGGGGTCCCTCTGAGGAACAGGCTGGGGGCGCAGGGGGCAGGATGTGGGTACAGAGACCAGGGAGGAGGCCTCGTGGGGAGGACAGAAGCTGGACTCAAGTAGAAAGAGGAGATGAAGCCTGGGGTCTGGTGGCCTCTCTGCGGTGTCCGGTGCCTCGAACTGGCATCTGCTGGCTCGCGTGTGCACAGCACTTCTGCTGGAGAGGAGCTTCAAGTCCTAAGTCTGCCCCTTATTAGCTGTGACCTTAACCCCCCTGGGCGGTGGCTTCCTTGTCTGTCAGAGGCGGGAACGTGGGGGTGAAGTGAGGCGCTCGGACAGCGCCCGGCACCTGGGAGCGTGCCACTTATGTTCCTGCTGGTGCTGGGCATGCTGCCGCTGTTGGAACCGTCTCCTGACACTGTCATTTGAGGCACGTGCACAGGTACACACGCACCTCCTGAAATGGCCCAAAGCAGACGCTGAATTTTAGGAGCACCTGGGTGGCTCAGTCGGGTGAGCGTCCAATTCTTGATTTTAGCTCAGGTCATGATCCCAGGGTCGTGGGATCGAGCCACACGTCAGGGTCCATGCTTAGCGTGAAGCCTACTTAAAATTCTCTCCCCCGCCCCGCCCCACCCCTGTGAGAGTCTCTCTTTCTCCCCCACCCCACCCCTCACTCACTTGTGCCCTCTCAAAAAAAAAAAAAGCATCCAGCTTTTGATTTCAGCCCAGGTCATATCACCGTTCATGGGATTGAGCCCCAGGTAGGGCTCTGCTCTAACTGTGGAACCTACTTGGGATTCTTTCTCTCTCCTCTCTCTCTCTCTGCCCCTCCCATGCTTGCACTCTCTCTCAAAATAAAATAAATAAACTTAAAAAAGAAAAGAAAAAAGAAAAAGAAACTTTTAAAAAGGAACTTAAGGGGCGCCTGGGTGGCTTAGTCGGTTAAGCGTCCGACTTTCGCTCAGGTCATGATCTCGCTGTTCATGGGTTTGAGCCCCGCGTCGGGCTCTGTGCTGACAGCCAGCTCAGAGCCTGGAGCCTGTTTCAGAGTCTGTGACTCCTTCTCTCTCTGACCCTCCCCTGCTCAGGCTGTCTCTCTCTCTCTCTCTCTCTCTCCTAGAAATAAATAAAAAATATTTAAAAAAAATAAAATAAAATAAAAAATAAAAAATAAAAAAAATAAAAAGGAACTTAATTTTAGAAAGAACTTATTTGGGGGCGCCTGGGTGGCTTAGTCGGTTGGGCGTCCGACTTTCGCTTAGGTCATGATCTCACGGTTCGTGGGTTCGAGCCCTCCCCCTCCCCGAGGGTCCCAGGGAAGCAGGCCACCTGACTAGCAGAGACCACCAGCGAGGAGGTGCTCTTGACCAGGAGCTGGGCCATCACCACTTACTAGCTGGGTGGCCTCAGTCTGGGAGGGGGACCATCACGA
>NW_024080976.1:213765-228086 GCF_003009895.1 Hyaena hyaena
TCTCTCTCTCTCTCTCTCTCTCTCTCTCTCTCTCAGGGTGGCTCAGTTGGTTGAGTGTCCTACTTCTGCACAGGTCATGATCTCATGGTTCATGAATTCAAGTCCTGCGTCAGGCTCTGTGCTGACAGCTCAGAGCCTGGGGCCTGCTTTGGATTCTGTGTCTCCCTCTCTCTGCCCCTCCCTGGCTCACACTCTGCCTCTCTCTCTCTCTCTCTCTCTCAAAAATCAATAATAAACATTAAAAAATATTGTTTAATATTCTCTCTCTCCCTCTGCCCCTCTCCCTGACTCACACTCTCTTACTCAAAAAAAAAATCTTTATGTTTGAAATATTTTCAAATCAAAATATTGCAAGGGAAGGGAAGGGCCCTATGTGATAAAAATGATGGTATTCTGCAAATCAGGATAAAACGCAGCAAACGGGAAGTGTCAGGAGCGTCCCCATTACGGTACACATGCAGGCCCCGCCCCCCTGGCGTGGCATCTAGTTCTGACCCAGGCACGGCTTTGTATTTGTTTTCATATTCTGTTTATATGCCTTGTCTCCCCGGGAAGCCTATAAGTTCCCCAAGGGCCATTTTTGGTCTCTTATTTTCAGTCCCACAACGGATGGAATTTTGGAGCTGGAAGCCATGTTTGTCGTCCTCCCCTGGGGACACCCCACCCCCCTTTATACAGAAGGAAATTCCGGCCCGGAAGGAAAGGAAGCCGCCCGCAGGCATATGGTCCTGATAGGAGGCAGGTGCCCCAGCACCCAGACCAGTGCATTCCAGAGGCTTTACAGGCAACTGGGAAAGGTCAGGTTCTATCAATAGACAGCCGAGGCCCTGGCCCCTCCGAGCCTCAGTTTCCTCACCCATACAATGGGGACGGCAAGAGGACTTCCGCCTTTGGGCTGTGAGAGGCTGAAATGGTTCTAGCTTTTCACACAGTACTGGAACCTAGTAAGTGCTTAGTAAGCAGTAGCTGCTACCACACATCTGAAAACCACGCCTTCCGTGCCACCGGTCCCCTCTCGTAAAGAGGCCCGCCCTCCTGTCGTCAGTGTGCCTGCCGCCTGAGCCTTCGGTCCTCCTCCCCCGCAGGCACGCGTCTCCCACACGCATCTCCTTCCTCTCTCCTTTGCACGGATCCCCCACCCCCACCCCAGGACACACACTGATGCCAAACAGGAAAAGACTATTTTCCGAATATGCTATGTAGCTCTCGTTTCTCCTCCACTATGTGACTTCGGTCGTGTTTATTTTTTTTTTTTTAATGTTTTGTTTATTTCTAGGAGAGAGAGAGAGAGAGAGACAGCGTGAGCAGGGGAAGGTCAGAGAGAGAGGGAGTCACAGACTGAAACAGGCTCCAGGCTCTGAGCTGGCAGTCAGCACAGAGCCCGACGCGGGGCTCGAAACCACGAACCGAGAGATCATGACCCAAGCGAAAGTCGGACGCTTAACCGACTAAGCCACCCAGGCGCCCCACTTCGGTCGTGTTTCTTAACCTGCGGGAGTTTCCATGTGCTTCTCTATAAAAAGGGGCAGTAACAGAACCTCTCACTCGGCTGGGCGGTTGGGAGGATTCGGTGAGGTCACGCGTGGACGGCACCCAGCAGGGAGCCCGGCCGTGCACCATAAATACAAGTTGCCATTGTTATTCCTTTGGTGCCACCCCTCCCACCCCCCCAGGATGCCACTCCCTTGGGCTCCACTAGGTTCCCACCACTCTCTTCCCCGGTGCTTCTGCCCCCACTGCCAGCCGGAAGTGGCTTTTCCTGCGCAGACGCTCCTCTCAGTGCTGAGCATGCGCGAATTTTGCGCGCTCGCGAAGCGTGGCTCGTCCCCGTCTGGCCGTCTCGCGTCTGACCAGCCCGACGTCCCCAGTTCAGCCACCCCTGGGTGTCAGCCCCCAGGTCCTTCAGCAAAGTAACAAGGAGAGAAAAGAGAAGCCTCCCCCGTCCCCTCCACCAAACCCTCCTCGGGGAGCACGGCGGACCATGATGAGAGTAAAAGAGTGTCGTGTTTATTCACAAATCCCAGTACAGCCGCCCTGCGAGACTCAGGAAATCTGCCCCCCCACCCCCGGCTCCTGCAGGTCATGCCAGTTAGTATGACAACAGGAATGTCAGTCTGCTGAGAAGGCCAGCGCATCAGTTCAGGGAATGATGGCGATGACGCTCTGGAAGAGAGGACAGAGGGAGTGAATGCAGGGGACCAAGACGTCCGCCCTCAGCCCCCTGGCGAAGGAGAGGGACACTGACATTAGCTTCTCTGCCCTCCGACTTGCTTATCCTCTGGGGAACATCTCCGGGAGGGTGACTTCCAGAATCAGGAAGAATAGGGAGCCAGCCCTCCCAGGCTGAGGTGCCAGCAGCCACTGTAGGAGCCCAGAAGCCTTGTCTGTTCCTCCTCAGAGGGTCGCCTGCCACCCCCACGGCCCAGGAATAAACAAGGGTGTGCCTGGCGGCTGTTCCCACCGTCATCCGTCGTCCGTATGCCCCAGTCTCTTGCAGCTCGGGTACTAACCGCAAAGAGAAGAGCTAGGACTCTGCTTTGGGCCCAGAGTAGGGACCAGGGTCCCAAGGGGGCCTTTAGACTGGGGGGCGAGGGGAAGGGACAGAGCAGCAGGCTCCCCACTCCCCCCAGCACACGGCTGGCTGTAAGGTGGCAGCAGAGGGACTCCCAGCGGGTCGAGGAAGGGAGGGAATCGGGAATCGGAGGAAAGAGGGTGAGAAGTATCACAGGGAGGGGAGGCTTTCGCAGCGCCTCCCTCGCCCCCGCGGGTCTGTTTTGCCAGCCTGTGTTCGCCTCCGCGGGAGTGGAAAGCAGCCAGAAGAGGAAAGCAGGGGTGAGGGACAAAGAGCAGGCAAAGGAAGGGAAAGCCAGAGCTGGGAAACAGGTTGCATGGATGGTCTCTGCAAGGCTGAGGGTCTGTCCACCGTGACGTTGTCCGGGAACGGGCAGTGGGAAGGGAGCGTGGCTATGCCTCCAGAGACCGAGAGCAGAACGTAGAAGCCACGTGGCCACTCACCTTCCACAGAGCTGGAAAGTTGAGAAAGGCCTTGTTGACCGAGGCCTGGAAGTCAAGGACAAGAGGGTCGGTCACCGGCACAAGTCTCACCGCCCACCCTAGTAGGGCCTCCCCTCCCCCCACGCAGTCCTTGTGCTCAGGAGACTTACTCCAGATGTTAATGTTGTGGTTGCGCCCCCTCCGTGCTGGTGCTGGCCGGTGGAAACGCCTGGGTGAGTGCCCTGCGGACGAAGCCCAGACCGTCATTACAACCCCTCAGCCCTGGAGGGCCTCCCAAGTTCATCTTCCCCCTGACCTGCCGCCCTGGAGGGTGCCCGGGGCTGAGGTGGGGGGCATAGGCTGACCTCCTGCCCCCTCACCATCCGGAAAGGAAACCCAGAGCCCATGTTGCTGTGGGAATTCTGTGAGATGGGAAGAAAAGCCTGGAAGGATGTCTGCCCCCTCCTGACTAGTCTTCCCCCAATTCCCTCTTATTTCTGTGAACGAATACCCTGTCGCTAAGAAGGCCCTGACTGGAAAGGGAACGCAGAGAAGCCACACAGATCTTCAGCCCCGACCTCAGCTCTACCCCCTTCTACATACCCTCTGGCCTGATCCCCAACCTGGGTTGATCTCTGCCCTCATTTTATCCCCAGATACTCAGCAGTGCCTCCACTGCCGTGGCCAGCCTTGAATCCCACAAGAAACCTCCGCCTCCTGACCTCTTCCCAGTGAAGACTGCTGTCTGACACAGAGCCCCCCACCCCCTCTACCCTGTACACTTTCTGCAGAGTCCCTTCCTCCCCACCCACCCCTGGGTCCCTGCCTGGTGGGCGATGTCGCTGTCGGCTTCAAGGTCAAGGTCTGGACCAATCCTCAAAGACTCTTCATGGAGATTGGAGCATGGGGAATTGAGGCAGGCAGGGGTCAGCCTTCTAGTCCCCAAGCCCCCTCCTTGGTGCCTGTTCTGCTGAGTGCTAGCCACATGACCTTGGCAAGTCCCCTGAAAACCTCAGGGAGCTTCCATTTCCTTATCTGAGAATCAGGGAGTCAGCATCCTCACCCTGACTACCTCAGAGGCTTGTTATGAAAATTAAGCAGAAAAGGGCTTATCTCCAGAAGCTATTCCTCATGCCTCCTCTGATGCTCTGGGTTTTCTCAACACTCACTCTGTTTGCACTGCAATAGATCTTGGCTCATAACCACTTCCTATTCCCCAGCAGAGGCTTCATGTGCCTCTCTTTACATCCCCCCGAAAGGTGGGGCGAGGTCCCTTTCACAATGAATGATACAGGGCTTTGCGATAAGGTGGTTTGATCCATCTGACCAGCGGAACCCAGAGAGGGAGCGTGGTCATAGAGCTGCCCAAGCTTCCTTCACTGAATGAAGGCTCCATGGACCACCCAGATGCCCCAAGGTTTTAACCTCTCCCCGCCCCCCAGTCCCTTCTCCCCCGTTCCCCACCCCTGTTCACCTACATTCAGCAGCTTGTTGGCCTCCTTGCCGGCTTGGTTGACCCCGTTATGAACATTCTGCTGCAACCTGTCCACCTCCTTCCCGGCCTGACCAGCAGCATGGTGGACACCTTGGCCAAGTTTCTCCGCTTCCTTTCCAGCTTGGCCGGCAGCGTGGTTGACCCCTTGACCAAATTTCTCAGCCTCCTTCCCGGCCTGGTTGACCCCATCATGGACCCCTTGGACCACTTTGTCTGCCTCCTTTCCGGCCTGTTCAACGGCATGATGAACTCCCTGGCCAAAGTTCTCCCCCTCCTTCCCAGCCTGGTTAACTCCATGGTGGACCCCTTGGGCTATTTTGTCTCCCTCTCTCCCAGCCTGCCCTGCAGCGTAATGAACATCATGGCCAAACTTCTCTGCCTCCTTCCCAGCCTGGTTAACCCCGTGGTGGATCCCTTGACCAAACTTCTCTGCCTCCTTCCCAGCCTGGTTAACCCCATGGTGGACCCCCTGCCCAAACTTCTCTGCCTCCTTCCCAGCCTGGTTAACCCCATGGTGGATCCCTTGACCAAACTTCTCTGCTTCCTTCCCAGCCTGGTTAACCCCATGGTGGACCCCCTGGCCAAATCTCCCCGCCTCATCCCCAGCCTGGTTAACCCCGTGGTGGATCCCTTGACCAAACTTCTCTGCCTCCTTCCCAGCCTGGCTAACCCCATGATGGACCCCCTGGCCAAATCTCCCCGCCTCGCTTCCCGCCTGGTTGACCCCATGATGGACCCCCTGAATCACTTTGTCTGCCTCCTTCCCAACCTGTCCAGCAGCGTTGTTGACCCCATGGACAAGCTTCTCTGCTTCCTTTCCTCCTTGTCCGATGCCACTGTTGATCCCATGGGCTACCTTGTCCAAGCCGTTGTTGAGCCCCTGGATGCCCTTGTCCAGCTCCTTGCCAGCCTGGCTCCCCATGTGGCTAAGTCCATTAAAAACTTTCTCCACTTCCCTTCCAGCATGAGTGATTCCATTATTGATGCCTTCCAGGGCCTTGCCCACCTCTCTCTCTGCATTGCTCAGCCCCCGGTTGATTCCTTCAATGACCTTCTCAATGGGGTCATCATTGGCTGCCCATCCAGGAAGGGCCCCGAATAGCAGTAGGAGGGAGCAGGAGCTGAGCAAACTGTCAAGGTGCATGTTGTTGGCAGGGTGGGAAGGATGCAGAGAGGAGCCAGGGAGGCAAAGCTGCTATTTATCTTCTACTTCCCTCCCTCTTCTCCACCCCTCATGACTCAATTACCCTTGTGAGGCACTGACTTGGTCCCCAGTCAGGGAGGTATTTCCCTGGGAGCTCTGAGTTGAGCAATGAAGAGGAGGAGGAAGAGAGGGTGAGTCATGAATGGAGAACACTCACGTGGCATCTTTGCTTCTTGCCCATTTCGGGCCCTCCGCCCCAAAACCCAGATGGCCTCCCTTCCAAACACCCCCTCTTTTCATTCCTCACCCACTGTCCGGGCCTCCTCTCTCCCAACCCCACCTTCCAGCACCTCTGTCCTCAGGACCCAGGCCTGGTTCTTCACTCCTCTCAGGGGATGGAAGGATCTGGTTTCCCCAGCTCTGAGAGTCTGGGGAGATGGGAGGCCCAGTCAGGAGAAGGAGAGCACTCTTGGGGAGTTGAGGGGGTCATCAGACCTTGCTCTTACTGTTCCTGTAGACACCCCTGCTCCTACACGTACCACGTCCTAGCCTCAGGGGTCTTCTCCCTGGTCCTCAGCCACACCAGGCTCTTTCCTGCCTCATGGTCCTTGCACTTGCTGTCTTCTCTGCCTGGAATGCAGAACTCAGATCTTCACACAGTGAATTCTTCCTTATTCTGCTGTTGGCTCAAATGTCATCTTCTCAAAAAAAGAAAGAAAAAAAGAAAAAACCACCCTTCCCTGGCTGTCCCTCAGTTATATTGGATAATATCATCCTTTTGTTTTTATAAGCACTTACCATGATCCAAAATTATCTTTTATATTGCCTGCATTACCTATCAGATTGTAAACTTCCAGAGGACAGGGCTTTTTGTGTTGGTCACTGCTACATCTCCAATATTTAGAACATTGCCTGGGGTTCAGCTAATATTTCTAGATTGAACAAATGGATGGACTAAAAGAAGCACTCCCCGAAATTATTTATGATGTAAGTATACATAGTATGCTTACTAAGGGAGGCCAAGCCTGAGCCTGAGTCTCAGAGGGTGCTGGAGAGAAGGGTGCCTGGGTTCCCAGAGCAGCGTAGGGTCCCTGGGGGAGGGTTACAGATTTTGGAGCCAGGACACATTCTCATAACAGAACCTTGGCCTCCTGCTTCCCAGGCCTTGGGCAAGGGCAGAGGACTGACTGCCATGAGCTGGGACAGGACGCAGTGTCTCCTGAAAAGCCGGTTGAGGCAGCCTCGGGGAGGGGCCGAAGACCCGGGGCAGCAGGAGACTGTCAGCCAGAACCTGGGCTGGAGGCCAGGGGCTCATCCTTCCTTCCCTCCTCCCCCTGGGGCCTCCTCGGTCCCAACCTAAAGCCCCAAGTGTTGACATGGTAGCAGGGGTTGGAGAGGGAACAGCCGGGAGTCTAGCCTGGGCATGACAAAGGCCACCAGAAGGAAGAGCAGGTGGTGTCTGGTGGGTCTGTGGCAGCATCACTATCTGGGGCTAGTTTAGAGGCAGGCAGAGACCAGAAGAATGAGAGCCAGTGTGTGGGTAAGTTGGGTGCAGGAGTGAAAGATATTTGGGTTTTGATGCCAAAGGGAGAGACAGAGAGGGGGTGGAAGTGGGATTCTTGGTGGGAAGGCTCGCAGGAAGGAATGTACAGGGTGTGAGCAAGCAGGGGTGGCAGAGTTATGTGCGTGGGTGCCCAGGTGTGGTGAGAATCTGCATGTGTTTTCAGGCTTTGCTCAAACGAGGGTGACAAGGCCACCCCCCTTGGAGGACCCGAGGTTCCACCCCGGGTCCGGGACGCCCAGGCCCAGAGACCCAGGGGCTTCTGCCATTTCTAGGCACTGCCTGTAGAGGGTGACTAACCGCGCCACATCTCCAAGCTTGAGCTCATTAGGTCTGTTTCCCAGTTTCACGCTCCAGGGACAAAGGCAAAAATCCCTGGGCAAACTCAGGTGTGGCTCTTCTGCCCTTGTCCGGTGCCTAAATGAGGGAGTTTCCCGCACCAGGAGATTTCAGGGTGGGGAGGGTGGGTGGTGAACTTCAGAATCCTAATCCACCCCAAGATTGAGAGGTGGGGATTCTCCTTTTGAAATGCACTCCATCTTCTCCTTCCTCCCCTCTCTGCCCATCCCACCATCTCGTGTCAGCCCCAGTTCTTCTCAGACCCAATCCCATTTGCCACTACTTGATTCAGGACTTTGACGTCTTGTCACCATAAGAGATTGGCCTGGAGTCATCCTTTCTTTGCCATCCTCTTCTGCCTTTGGTCATGTGGCCCTGCTGCTTTTGGAGCAAGTCAAAGAGGTTTCTGTGGCCCAGCGTCACAGCAAACACTCCTGGGGAGTGTGGGGCAGAAGCACACACAGGGCCTGGGAGCGCATGGCCTGCCCAGAGCCTCTCTGCACAGGAGCTGTGCCCCCCACTTCCCCGCCCTGGTGAGGATCTGCAGCCGTTTCTGTGGGCTGCCAAGCACTTGTTCTTGATGCTTTGGCAGGTCTTTTATTATTATTATTATTATTATTATTATTATTCTACATTTTTTAATGTTTATTTATTTTTGAGAGAAACAGGGTGAGCGGGGGAGGGGCAGAGAGAGGGGAAGACACAGAATCTGAAGCAGGCTCCAGGCTCTGAGCTGTCAGCACAGAGCCCCACACGGGGCTCAAACTCACAAACCACGAGATCATGACCTGAGCTGAAGTCTGGCACCTAACCAACTGAACCACCCAGGCGCCCCTGCTTTAGCAGATCTTGCCCATAAAGTCACCTGGATCTGGATTAGCCTTTGGGAAGATAGATCTTAACTCTGTTTCTTCTCTTGTTATTGGCTGGCTCAGATTTGCCATTTCTTTTTGCGCCACTGTTGATCCTTTACATTTTCTTAATGTTTATTTTTGAGACAGAGACAGACAGACAGAAAGAGTGTGCTCTGGGGAGAGGCAGAGAGAGAGAGGGAGACACAGAATCAGAAGCAGGCTTCAGGCTCTGAGCTGTCAGCACAGAGCCCCACACAGGGCTTGAACTCGTGAACCGTGAGATCATGACCTAAGCCAAAGTTGGATGCTCAATCGACTGAGCCACCTAGGCGCCCCAATCCTTTATATTTTCTAAGATAAGTTTTAATTGCATCTAGCTCTTCACATCTGTTGTAAAGTTGTACACAACTGGCCCCTCTTCAGTCCCGGTTTTATTTGGGTGATCTTCCACAGCCCCCGTCCCCCCTGCCATCGTACATGTTAAGTTTGTCCCCTTCTTGTTTAATTAATACCTGTATTTTGGTCTTGGGTCACTGAAATTTCCCCATC
Source organism: Hyaena hyaena (assembly GCF_003009895.1). Lineage (NCBI taxonomy): Eukaryota > Metazoa > Chordata > Mammalia > Carnivora > Hyaenidae > Hyaena > Hyaena hyaena. The sequence goes on from NW_024080976.1 coordinate 222,702, forward strand.
TGTATACACAGTTTAATTTCAGTTCCACCTCCCTGGACCATCCAAGCAGGAGAGCCTCACCCTCACCCTGTCCCACAGCAGGTGCTTGGCAAACGGAATTCCCATGAAGGCTTGGGGAAGGAAAAGAGTATTACGTCATACCGCCCCTTCTGGCTTCCACACCTCTCTCTGGGATGGTGACTCCTTCCTGACCCAAACCCCCACACCCCCTAAATCTTGGTCACAGCTCTGTGTCAGCTAGCCCTCAGGTGAAGGTGCCTGCCTGTGAGTCACAGATGTGCAAGCAAGCCCCCACCCCCAGGGCTTTAGAGGAAAGGGGCCATCTGTCCATCCGTTCTGTCCCGGAAGCTGCTTTGTGTCAGGCACAGTTCTAGGTGGTGAAGGCTCCGTGGTGAACAACAGGGGACACGTTGAGCAAGTAAATTAATAACTAGATCATGACAAACTATGTGAAAAGCCACAAGAATGGGATGTTGTGAGAGGATCTGACTTGGGGGTCGCTTAAATTTATGACAGGGAGTCAGAAGAAATGTGAGGAGGCAAGATTTCTGTATTCATGCTGGTATTTACTGAGCACTGTAGATGCCAAACCTTCCTCTAGTCAGTGGGATACAAAAGTGAGGGTAGACAAGCATCCTGTCCTCCAAGAGTCTAGTGGGCAGAGACGACCGGCAAGCAAACGAATAAACAAGATCATTTTTAGAGAGAGACATTTGCTGTGAGAATAAAAAACGTGGGGGGGGGGGGTAACGATGGAGTTTTGCACACTGGAACATCTAACGCAGGGACGGAAGTGGGACAAGGCTTCCTGGGAGGTAGGTGGGTTGAGGGGGTGAAGGTGATGGCCGGTAGTGACTGAGGCAGGAGAGAACTTCAAATGGGGAGTTAGGAGGGCCTCTCTTAAAGGGGGGCGCCGGAGGGAAGCCAGGAGGCAGCCTTGCAGGGGCACAGCACGGCTTTCCAAGAAAAAAAAACCCAGCCAGGGCAGCTAACTACTCAGAGGCGGGTCAAGGAGCAGCACACAGCCAGTGTACTCAGTGAGAGAGAGAAAGAAGGGCTTGGAGGCCTGTGTAAAAAGTTGGATTCTATTCTAGACCCCAGTGGCGGCCTGGGGGCTGCGGTGCACGCACGCGGACGTCACACGCTTCGTGCTGCCGCCTCTGTGACGTCACCGGGCACTGTGACATCACGGCGAGAAGCTCCGGCCCCAGTAGGTCGGGCGCCCCCCACCGCAGTAACATCGCGCACCGCAGTAACATCCCGCCGGTGTCCGGGGCGGCTAGGCCATGAAACCTTAGGCCATGTCGAAACGCGACATCGTCCTCACCAACGTCACCGTTGTCCAGCTACTGCGACAGCCATGCCCCGGTGAGGGAGGCGGGAACGGGAGAAAGGGCGGGCAGGAGCCCCCGCAGCCCCGAACTCCCTGCGGCGCGCGTGCCCGCCGCCCAGTGCCCACGAGGGAGGGGGCAGGAGGCGGGGTGCGCCTCTTCCACCGCGGAGCCGCTTCCCTCCGTCCCTACCCCCTGCGCCGCTGGCCGACTGGTTTCTACCGCGATGGTGGCGGGCCAAGTAGCGGCCCCCATTGGGCTTGGCGCAGCCAGCGCGCAGTGGAAGGATGGAAGCAGGGGCCGAGACGTGCGCCGGAGCCGCGTCTACGAGGGCGCATTTGTGAGAACGGCCGCAGGTTGTTGAAGACCTCGGCCAGCTGGGTTTCACGTAGGACGGACGCCCCTGTCGGCCAGCGCTAAAGGGCCGCTTGGGGCTTGGTGGGCTTTGTCCTCCTTGGGCCGCGCCTCGCACGTTACAGCCGTGCGCTCGTGAAACCTCACAAACACCTGGTGAGGCCAAGGTGTTTATCGACCCCAGTCAGGGCGGCCACCCCAGGGAAGAGCGCCAGCCGCCTCCCTCGGTGTCTCAGCGCCAGAATAGTAGAGTTGGGACTCGCAGTCCCCTGTTCGAAGCCATGGGGCCGCCAGCTCTACCGCACCCAGCCATAGGTGCACCCACACTCAGGCCAGATGAAACCACCTCTGTCCGGGAAGGCAACCCCGCATCCCCCGGCTGCCTCCGCACTGACCTTGGCTGGGAGTGGGCGGGGCGCCAGGGTCGGGGGCGGAGGGAGGGTCCCCCAAGAAGCTGCGCCAGGCAGGTCCTCTCCCGCCCTCTGCGAACCTCCCGCCTGCTCCGCACTCGCCCTGTGACCTCGGGCCTCGGTTTCCCCTCTGTGAGGCGGATTTATTGCTCATGCCTCACAGCACTCGGTGAGCAGGTGTACGCAAGAGCTCAGCACGGCACCTAGCCCATGGCGGCACCCAGGAAATGGGAGCGTCATCTTAATTAGGAGAGTGCGCGCCCGCTGCCCTTGTTTCACCCACCAGGTGATGCTTCATCATTGGAGCTCCTTCAGGCTCTTCCTTTCTAGATCAGGGGCTCCCCTCCAGCCCAGGCACCCCACCTCTGGAGTGGAGGGGAAGAGAGAGGAAGCCTGGGGGGAAGGTGGGAGAGGAGGGCCACCTGAGTTTCCGTCTGGAAGGCAGCCCAGTGGCCTGATTCCCATTCTTAACCCAGATAGACAAATCTCCCTTTCGTGATGGCGGAAGCAGAACCCTTAGGGTGCAAACATCCTGAGTCGCCAAAACCACGGCCACTGACAAACACGAATACCTTTATGAACTGGCATTGCCCCTGGAAATCCACAGTCCAGACTCAGACCACATGGACTGTGGCAGCCCTCAAAGGTCAGGGAGACCCACAGGCCAGCTGGCCCATGGCTCCCAGCCCCCCACCTCCCAGGTGCCTTTCCTTGATTCTGGCACCAAGAACACCCTCCACCTTCCTCCTCCAGACCCTCGTCAACCTCTTCTCTCTTCCTTTCCTCATAAGTACTCTTTTTTTTTTTTTTAAATGTTTTATTTATTTCTAGGAGAGAGAGAGACAGCGTGAGCAGGGGAGGGTCAGAGAGAGAGGGAGTCACAGACTGAAACAGGCTCCAGGCTCCGAGCTGGCAGTCAGCACAGAGCCCGACGCGGGGCTTGAACCCACGAACCGCGAGATCATGACCCAAGCGAAAGTCGGACGCTTAACCGACTAAGCCACCCAGGCGCCCCTCCTCATAAGTACTCTTATAGCAACTTCCTCCTTCTGTTGAGGTCAGCACCTCCTGGGCCTTGAGATCTGAGTCTTCACAGCAGCCCCAAGTAGAAGGTCCAGATGTGACACCAGGAAACAGGCCAGAGAGCTCATTCACTTGCTCAAGACCACACAGCAGGCAGGTGGCTGAGCAGGGGCTGACATGAAGGCCTGATTCCCAGCTAGAAACCCTCTGCCAGCCAGGCCCCCTGATTGCTGCCTCTGTCTTCCCTCCTCTCTTCAAGCCCTTATCTGCAGCCCAGCTAGCACGCCTCCAAACACAGGGGTGTTCAAATGCAGCATGGGAGTGGGAGCATGTACATCTGGAGAGGTGGAAGCTGGAGTGGGTTTCCATTCATTTCATGTTTTGATGTACCTGTATTTCCCAATACTCTGAGGATAAGAATCACCTGGAGTGCTTTTAGAATCAGGAGTCCTCTGTTTCAGTGTAGACTTATTGAGTCAGATTTCCCTAGGAAGAGGTCTACCCTGGGGTTCTTATCATTAGAACAGCTTGGAGACCACGGGGTTGGTGCAATTATTGGGCAAGTTGGGGAAATAATCTTTGAAATATTAATGTATGTGGCCTGTCTCCTAGACTCCATCATAAGCATCACATATATCACCACATTCAATCACAGTGACTCTCTGAGAGGTATATCATTCCCTTCATTTTACAGAGGTGGAAACTGAGGCATAGACAATATCACCCCAGTGACTGTTAAAAATGCATGCATACTGAGTTAGAATCTCCAGGGTAGAGGCCCTGACATGGGTATCTTTTTTTTTTTAAGTTTATTTTCAGAGAGCGCACATGAATGTGTGCACGAGTCGGGGAGAGGCGGGGGAGGGAGGGGGGGAGAGAATTCCAAGCAGGCTCTGCGCTGATAGTGACGCAGGGCTCAACCACAAACCATGAGATCATGGCCTGAGCTGAAACCAAGAGTCTGACACTTAACCAACTGAGGCACCCAGGAACCCCGAGGCATTGATATTTTAAAGGAAGCCGCCTCCTGATCATTCTGTGGATCCGGTGGGTTGGGGAAACAGTGGGCTAGGTGGCTGGCCACTGGGGGCCTGAAACCAGCAACAGGTTCAGGGTGGCAAAAAGGGTTCATTCTCTCCCACCATGGTGGTGCAGCTCATTGTCCCCTCCCTCCCCAACAGTGGCCAGAGCACCACCTCCACCTGAGCCCAAGGTTGAGGAAGGGCCAGAGCCCCAGCCTGAACCAGAGCCAGAGCCTGAGCCAGAGCCAAAGCCTGTGCCAGTCAAGCAGGAAAGCCCGCCTCCTCCCCCTAAGAAGGTTTCTTTGGTCCGGAAGCTGACTGTGGGCATCAATGGGTAAGTCGGGCCTGGCCCAAGCCATTCCTGAAGGCTTAGGGCCCAGCCTTTCCTCTGGTTGCTGCCTGGGGCATCTCCCCATTTCTCCCCATCAGTGCTTTCTGCCCACCCTGACTGAGGAATTACAGGGAGAGGTACAGGGGTCTACCCTCAGAGGGCTCACATTCTGGTGGGAACCGGAACATGACAGTTCAGTGATGCATGTCATGAATAGTATGGCAGTTGGGTGCAGTAAGGCTGGAGAGTGCAGTGGTAGCCAGTTCCGAGATGGGTGCAGCTCACTGTGCTAAGAACAGGCAGGAAGTCAGTGTGTGGAGCACACTGGCATGGGGGAGGGGCGGGGCAAGCAAGGAGGAAAGGGAGGGAAGGGGGGAAAGCTGGTAGGGGCTTGGCAGGCCATGGTAGGCAGTCCAGATCTGGTCTTACTGGTTAAGAGCCATGGAGGTTTTCCAGGCAAGAGGCATAATTTGACCTAAGTTCTACAAGATCCATCCAGCTACAAGATTAGGGATAGGGGGATGGGCTGTGTGGGTAGAGGAAGCAGGAGAAGCAGTTAAGAGGCTGAAGAGGACATCTGGGCAAGAGAGGGCAGTGGCCACACTTTGGCTTCTTTCCCCAGACTGAGTCCCACCTAGTCCCCTAGAGCGCACCTCCTGTTATCTATCCCCCTCTCTCCCGTCCCCTCCTCTGCCTGCTGGCAAGGATTCGGAGGACAACCCCCAGAACCCTTGTCCCTGGACAGATTTGGACGCATCGGTCGCCTGGTGCTACGCGCCTGCATGAAGAAGGGTGTTACGGTGGTGGCAGTGAATGATCCATTCATTGACCCAGAATACATGGTGAGCAGCAGGCAGCAGGCCCACGGGAGACCTGGGAAAGGTGGGACCAGAGCGGGGGGGGGGGGGGGCGGG
>NW_024080976.1:231731-269895 GCF_003009895.1 Hyaena hyaena
GGGGGGGGGGGGGGGGGGGGGGGGGGGGGGGGGGGGTCAGGAGAGCTCCATGGAAGGCTCCCAGATGCCATGTGGCTCCTTCACCGAGATGGGGACACCCTTGGGATGCCCACTCCACCCCTGCCACTCAAGGCTGGAGTCTCCCACAGGTGTACATGTTTAAATATGACTCCACCCATGGCCGGTACAAGGGGACTGTGGAGTTGAAGAACGGACAGCTGGTCATAGACAACAAGGAGATCACCGTCTTCCAGAGGTAAGGGGTGCTATGTGATGCGTGCCTGCAGCATATTAATGCAGGAGCTGTAGAGATCACTAGATGGATTCCAGCTCCTTGTGTGGGGCCAGGAACCCCTCAAATTGTGTGTTCACAGGTCTCAGGGTACAGGGCTCGAGGGAGTCTGAGAAGTCCCTTATCCCTAAAATGGTGTGAAAGCACTAATTGAGAAAGGTGACCCACTCTAAATACTTTTTATTTAACACACATTTACATGTTTTCTCACAGGCATAGCAACTCGATATGTTTAACACTCAACTTCTGATTCTCCTTTGACCCACACACCTACTCGTCTCCCTTTCCAGGAAATGGCACCACTACCTAGCCAGCCACTTGCACTCGGTCCTACACAGCAGCCACAGAAGCCTTTTAAAAACATCACCTGAACTTGATAACTCCCCTACTTAAATCCTCCAATGGCTTCCCATCCCGCTGTGGATAAAATCCCAGCTCTTGATGGGGACGCCAACACTATTCGCTCCCCCCTGCCTTTCCATGTCCTCCCAGCCAAGCTGGCCATCCAGCTCTTGGGACCCTAAACGAGCACCTCTTACACCTGGGCAATGCCGACCTCTTAGTACCCATTTCACATGGTTCATGCTGACATCAGTACCCTTCCTGCCATTGAAAGATAGGTTTAGAATCTGTAAATCAAAAGCTATAGTGTGAGATATTTAATATGCTTTCAAATATAAACACTTTCAAGACAAAAAAATTTTGAATTTATAAAATGGGAAACCATAACCGTACTTTTTTTTTTTTTTACAAATAGTTTATTGTCAAATTAGTTTCCACATAACACCCAGTGCTCATCCCCACAAGTGTCCTCCTCCATGCCCATCCCCCCTTCCCCCCCATTCATCAGTCCTCAGTTTTTGTCAGCATTCAAGAGTCTCTCATGGTTTGCCTCTCTCCCTTTCCCCCATTTCCGCCCTTCTTCTCCCCCTTGTTCCTCCGTCAAGTTCCTCCTAATCCTCCTATACATGCAAACATATGATATTTGTCCTTCTCTGCCTGACTTATTTCGCTCAGCATAACACCCTCAAGGTCCATCCATGTTGCTACACGTGGCCAGATTTCATTGTTTCTCATTGCCGTGTAGCATTCCATGGTATAGATAAACCACGTCTTCTTGATCCATTCATCTGTTGATGGACACTTAGGCTCTTTCCATGTTTTAGCTATTGTGGAGAGTGCTGCTATGAACATTGGGGTACACGTGCTCCTATGCCTCAGCATTTCTGTATCCCTTGGGTAAATTCCTAGCAGTGCTAATGCTGGGTCATAGGGGAGTTCTATTGTTAGTTTCCTGAGGAACCTCCACACTGTTTTCCAGAGGGGCTGTACATAACCGTACTTTCTAATGTAAATTAGAAGCCACTGTTGGCCCTGCTGCTGCTTGAGACTGTCCCACGTGCTGGCACGTGTGCTCCTGGCCTTCCCGCCCACACAGCCACTCCCAGCCCCTCAGTGTTTATGCGCGTGGGGCAGGAGGGCTGGTGACGAGGCGCTCAGGGCTGGATGCGCTCAGGGCTGGATGCGGAGGACTGCGGGTGGAGGCGAGACTGCAGAGCCCCCCCTAGTGTAAGCTGCCTGAGCTAAGTTTGAATTCGTAACCCCCAACACAATTCCAGCAGAGCAGTCACTGCTCAGACATCCTGTGTCCACTCCTTGATCAGCCTGGCACTTCCGCCGCCTGGGGCCCTCTCCTGCCTTCCCCATGCCCACAGAGCTGCCCCCTCCTCGGTGTGCACCCAGCACTCGGGTGCTGCCTTACCTGGTGACTCCGGCAGCTCTTCCCTGTTTGCCCGCTCCTTCACTGCACTGTGGATGCTCTCCAGGAACTTGGCACAAGCCATGCTGCTTGTGTGCTTTACCCCCACTTCACCCCTTCCTAGTGGGGTGACCTTGGGCGAGAGATTGAGCTTGTCCTAGCCTGTGTTCTACAGTACCTGCTGGGGATGATGCTCATACCCACCACAGCGGTAGCAGGCAGTACGGCCGGAATTAACAGGTGTGTGGGGACACTGGGAAGGGGGCTTGTCCACAAAGCCACACCCTTCTCGCAGGAAGGGCCCTCTTGCTTTTCGTTGCCATTACGGCTTTGACACTGCAGACGCAGACCCTGGCTCTGGGTAGGCTCCGTACTTCCCTGAAGAATGAACAGAATCCTCAAAACAGCCCTCTGGGCAGGAAGGCAGGGCTTGTGACAGCCTAGAAAAGGGGCTGGGGGTCTCCCGGGATGCCAACTCGGCAATGGCGGAGGAATATGAAGTGCTCCCCCCTCCACCGCAACTTGGAAGGCAGGAAAAGGGAAGCAGAGAAGAGCCGGTGGGCCAAGTGTGACCTGACAAGAAAGAGATGACCAGAGAGCACCACGTGCAGTGGTCCCGGGAGATGGGAAGCACCTCGTTCATTTGGTCGTTCAGCCACTGTTCATTTTCCTGGTGCCTCCAAGGCCAACCGGCCTGCCCCCCAGCCAGCTCCGCCTCCCACTCTCCTCCCCTCTGCCCGGGTGCTGGCTCCTCTGGAAATGCGAATAACAATACTTACTCCTCAGGTCTCCAGGGTTAAAGGAGTTCAATACAGGTAGAGCACTGAGAACAGAGCACATGGCAGATGTGCAGAATGGTTAACAACCCCCCCAACACTGAAACCCTCTGGAGGGTGCAGACTCAGTAGTACAGAGTGGTCTAGAAAACAAGACAGATGCTAACAAACAATCACAGAAGAAAAAACCACTGTTGTGATAAACCCCTTGAAGGAAAAAAAACCGGTATACAGTTTATTCATTTATCACTTGTTGGCTAAAGCCAAGTAGAAAACCCCAAACACTAGATGTTTGATGTTTCAAATACAAACTTTAGCTATCCAGTGGAAATGTGAGCTCCTCAAACAGGAAACAGAATCTCCTTTACTTTCAAATGTAAACTACTAGTCAGTCACTGTTCAGTTCTCCCCTGGGATCCGGGGGATGTAACGTGTCTTCAGAGACTTGCCCAGCCTCGCACACCAGGCTCCTGGTGCAGGCCAAGGGGGACGAGGATGGCCGTGGGGAGACTGTCAGGGCTGGGAACCAGAAGCAGCAGGGCAGGCCACACCCTCCCGGGGCCCACATTCTGGTCAGCATATGTAGAACGGGCCTGACCTGGCTGGGAACAGTCGGGGAGGGTCCCCCTGGGGGGACTTGGGTCACAAAGGCAGCAGCTTGGACCCAGGCATAGCAGGCATGGTAGAGTCAAGGAAAGAGGCCCGCAAGGTGGGGTTAGTGATGAAAGGCAAGACCAGCAGGGTGGAATCCGTCGGGACAGCTAGGTATGGGGTCGGGAGAAGAGACGGCCACAGGCCAGGCAGGAAAGGCGTCTGGGCAGCCTTTTGAACAGTGAAGGCCATGACTGTGAAGGCAAGGCCACGCAGGGACAGACTGACTCCCCCGCCACCACCCTCCACAGCAAGCAGCCCAGAGACATCCCCTGGAAGTCTGTGGGGAGCCCCTATGTGGTGGAGTCTACGGGTGTGTACCTGTCCTTAGAGGAAGCTTCGGTAAGTGGGGGACGGGTGCCTGGGGCGGGCTGGCTGGGGGTGATACTCGGATGTGCCTCCTGACACCTGTGCTCCTTCTCTAGAAACACATTGAGGCAGGTGCCTCGCGCGTGATAATCTGTGCACCCTCACCAGACGCACCCATGTTTGTCATGGGGGTGAACGAGACCAACTATAACCCTGGCTCCATGAAAATTGTCAGGTAATGGGCAGCAACGTTCTGAAGTGTGTGGGTGGCACGCAGACGACGTGCCAGCCTCTTCACCCCTACTCCCAACAGCCCCTGGTGCTGCTTTCACATCGCCCTTCCCAAAGCCTTCACAGCATGCTGTTAACATTGCCCTGAGACTTAGAAGGGCAGGACTCCTGGAGAACATGTCTGGTGAGCCGCTCTGGCCGCACCTCTGGTGGTCCCTGCACCTCTGGTGCACCTGCACTAGTGACCCCTCCCCTCCCCCTCCTGACTTTCACAAAACCAGGCCTGTGTGCATAAACCAAGAGGTGAGGGGTAGGGCTGGCTCTGCAACTCACCTCCCGGTGCCTTGCATCCCTGGGCCATTTCAGCAACGCGTCCTGCACCACCAACTGCCTGGCCCCCCTTGCCAAGGTCATCCATGAGCGATTTGGAATCGTGGAAGGGCTAATGGTGAGCTGGAGAGGGGCTGAGGCAGGAGGGAGGGCAGGGAAACCCTACATCTTTCTCCAAGGACTTGCTTAGTGTGTGGTGTTAACAGGGGGAGATTGGTTTGGGGAGGAGGAGCCTCTTAAACACTGCAGCTTGCAGACAAGGCTAGACCCTCCTGTGGCCTGTGGTGGTGCTCTCCCCCTCCCCCAGCCTCCACACCTGGGTTACCGCCTCAGGCCTGGGAGAAAGAGGCATGGGAGCTAAGGAGAAAGAAGGCCTCACCTCAGCCCTCTTCCTCTCCAAGACCACAATTCACTCCTACACTGCTACCCAGAAGACAGTGGACGGGCCATCGAAGAAGGCCTGGAGAGACGGACGGGGTGCCCACCAGAACATCATCCCAGGCTCCACAGGGGCTGCCAAGGCCGTGGGCAAAGTCATCCCAGCCCTCAAAGGGTATGATGACCCCTTGAGGTGTCTACCAAGGGGAAAGCAGACACAGTGAGGGATAGATGGAAAAGTCTCTGGGTTCTGACTCCCACCCCTAATGTGGGATTCTCCAGGAAGCTGACGGGAATGGCATTCCGGGTGCCAACCCCAGACGTATCTGTTGTGGACCTGACCTGCCGCCTGGCCCAGCCTACCTCATACCAGGCCATCAAGGATGCCATAAAAGCAGCAGCCAAGGGACCCCTGGCTGGCATCCTTGCCTACACCGAGGATGAGGTAAGGGCTGAGGAGGGGGACCCCGGGAGGAGCCCTCTGAGGAGGAAATGTGACTTCCCACTTGCCAAAGACCTGCTCACAACATATCAAGATAGGGACTGCAGGGCTGGGAAGGTCTGCTTTCCCTGCCTCAGGGTCTTTGCACTTGCCATTCCTCTGGTGTGGACAGCTTTTCTTCCAGGTGGCCACACAGTCTGCCCTCACCTCCAAGTCTCTATCTATCCTCAATAAGATATTCTCTTTCTGGCCCTTTCTCTTACCTGAAATTTCATTTCATAGTCACTGCTGTCACTGCTAGCATGTGCAGAAGAAAGCACAGACTTTGGGACTATCTTTTCACCTCTGTGGCTCCAGCCATCTTCCCAGGGTCTGGCACACAGCAGGTGATCAATACATGCTTAGTGAACAAGACAATGGCTCCCATTTTTCAACACTTACTTAGGGCAGGCTCACCATCCCATTGCTCCCAGTCATGCCATCTCTGTACACCCACCCACCTTTGGTGCTGCCTCTGCACTTCAGTTCCTACAGGCCCACTCACATAGCCACCAGGACCTCATTCTAAGCAAATCAGATCGCATACGTCCCTCCCCCCCAACACCTTCTTCTATGGCCTTAACACCACCCGAGGCCCAAGGCCTCAGGGCCTCTGTGTTGTAGCTCCTCCCACCTCAGGCACCGCTGAAGGCCTGAGTTGACCAGATCCTCCTAGACAGCCAGACCCAGCCTGACCACCTCCCCTCGGAGAGGGCCTATGTGCTGGCCGGCTCTAAGTGCCTGCATCCTTACCGAGACGTGACTCTGGTGCAGCATAAAGGCGGTTGCCCTCTTAGTCCTTTGGCCACGTTCAGAGGGCAAAACCCCAGTGTGCTTTCCTCACACCGTCCCCGGAACCCGGACACAGCAGGGCTCCACCAGATATTCTAGACGAATGGATGGCCAATTCGTGCCTAAGAGTCGGAGCCTGAGCTCCTGGAGATCCTTGCTCGGCGACCCACACTTATCTTGAAATTCGAATGCCCAGGTTGTCTCCACGGACTTTCTGAGCGATACCCACTCGTCCGTCTTCGATGCCAAAGCCGGCATCGCGCTCAACGACAACTTCGTGAAGCTCATTTCCTGGTAAGGGGTAAAAGGAGTCCGAGAGATTGGGGAGGGGGTTGGGGGGAGAGACCAGGAGTGCTCGGGAGGGATCCCCTGACCCGCCTCCTCCCTCCCCAGGTACGACAACGAATACGGCTACAGCAACCGGGTGGTGGACCTGCTCCTCTACATGTTCAACCGAGACGGGTGAAGCAGGATAGTCCCCTCCTCTTCTCCCCTGGGCTCCGGGGCCTGAACCTGTACCTCCCGTTCCTGCCTCCCCCGGGGAAGGAAGCTGCCCGGTTGTAAAATAAAAACACAGAGTGCTCACTGTCGCGTCCGTGTCTCCGCGCCGCTCACAACGGGGTCACTGCGCGCCCCGCGCTCTACCGCGCTCCCCCGGCGCCAGCGGCTGGGGTACAGCACCTCGCGGCGGAGGTACAGCGCCTCGCGGCCGGACCCGACTCCGCGCCGGCGCACTGGGGCCTCGCAGACTCCGGGGGCGGGTCGCGGGCCGTGACGTCAGCGCGCCGGCGCCGGGCCGGCCTCGCTCCCAGAAGGCCGCGCGGGTCGCGGCAGAGGCAGGTGGGCGTCAGGCCCGGGCTCGGGCGCCAGGCCGGTGGAGGGAGAGATCCGTGCTCTGGCGGGCCCGGGCGGCCGGCGCCATGACCCTGTTCCACTTCGGGAACTGCTTCGCCCTGGCCTACTTCCCTTACTTCATCACGTACAAGTGCAGCGGCCTGTGAGTGCGGGGCGGCCGCGGGCGGGAGGGCGCGGGGCGGGGCCCGAGCCTCACCGCCCGCTCCTGCAGGTCCGAGTACAACGCCTTCTGGAAGTGCGTGCAGGCTGGGGTCACCTACCTCTTCGTGCAGCTGTGCAAGGTGAGGGCGTCCGGGTCCCCCTGAGAATACCCTGGAAAGACGGGCTCCGGAAGGGGTGGAACTTGGGAAGAGGTCTCCAAGCAACTTTTGTGTAGCACTTTAGTGAAATTGAGAAAGCTCAGTTGTGTGCTGGAGCGTTTTGTACTTTTAGGAGGCGCGAGCTAACCCCAAGGTCCACACAGTGCTGCTGACACTGCCGGGGTAGCTAGCTCCTGCCCCTCCGTGCCTGAGCCGATCCCCCGTGACCACCACGGAACCCAAACTCCAAACCCCTCCACTCTGTCTCCCCGGATCCTGTCACCTTGCCTGCCTCTTGCTCCCTTTCCACAGGGTCCCCGAACCCCAGCGCTCTACCCTCCACACCCACACTAACTTCCTGCGTATCCCACCTGGGTTATTCCCCTCCCCTTTCACTGATCTCTTTGTTTTCTCTTCTCAGATGCTGTTCCTGGCCACGTTTTTTCCCACCTGGGAAGGCGGCATCTATGACTTCATTGGGGTGCGTGGGGCAAGGGAGGGGGCAGGAGTGAACGAGTGGGCCCCCCTGGCACCCGTGCTCACTCAAGCCTCAACCCTGACCCACAGGAGTTCATGAAGGCCAGCGTGGATGTGGCAGACCTGATAGGCCTAAACCTTGTCATGTCCCGGAATGCAGGCAAGGGCGAGTACAAGATCATGGTTGCTGCCCTGGGCTGGGCCACCGCCGAGCTCATTATGTCCCGGTGTGTGCAGCAGCCTGGAGCCCAGATTCCTAAGAAAGGATACCTGGGTTCTAAGGAGGTGCTGGAGGGCGGGGGCTCAGACTCTGGGTGCTGAGGGGGTTTGGGTGCTGGAGAATCCCTCCATTTGCCTTCCTCAGCTGCATCCCCCTCTGGGTTGGAGCCCGGGGCATTGAGTTTGACTGGAAGTACATCCAGATGAGCATCGACTCCAACATCAGTCTGGTACGAAGTCCTGCTCTCCCACACGCCCTGTTGCTGGTGGCTGTAGTCTTCCCCAAAGCCTCACCCTGACTTCCCGCCTCCCTGCAGGTCCATTACATCGTTGCATCCGCCCAGGTCTGGATGATAACACGCTACGACCTATACCACACTTTCCGACCAGCAGTACTCCTACTGATGTTCCTTAGCGTCTACAAGGCCTTTGTCATGGAGTGAGCTGGGGGGGGAGGTTGAGGTTGAGGTTGGGTCCAAACGGGGGTGGATTATCTATTCTCATTTCCTCATTGTGATGCTTCCCTACAGGACCTTCGTCCACCTTTGTTCCCTGGGCAGCTGGACAGCACTGCTGGCCCGAGCAGTGGTGACAGGGCTGCTGGCCCTCAGCACTCTGGCCCTCTATGTTGCTGTTGTCAACGTGCACTCCTAGGCTTGGTGTCTCAGACAGTCACGTGCCCTTTCCCTGCCTCCAGGTTTCTGTGAAGTAAAGTGTTTGGAAAGTTGTTACTGCCTCCACCTCACTCTTTCTATCTCTCTCTCTCTTTGGAACCATCTACCAATACCATGTTCACTGGGTTCTAGAGGCCTTTGTTCCGGCTTCGAAGGCAGATAGGCTAGGAAAGTGGCCAACACTGATTTGTCCTGCGTTCTGCAGAGGTTCCCCGGCTCTTCATTTTCCCAGGACAGACGGAGGGCTTGCAGTAGATCATCTTTGAGCAGTGGCAGGGCATGGGTGATAGAAGGGAGCGAGAATCAAAGAATACATTTCTCAGAGGCTTTTCCTCACAGCCCGGGCGCTTCCATGGCTGCTTACCTCCCAGACTCCCAGCCCTAATCCCCGCTTCGGATCCACCCTTCATATGGCAGCCAAGGGGACGTATCTGAAATCCCCGCTTTGTTAGTGCGTCCTCCCTCCTTACAGCCTTCTGGGGCTCCACATGGCATACTGAGTGGTCCAACCACCTGGATTCTGGGCGGCAGACTTTTATGACTTTGAGCTCTGAGGTGCTTTGGTTCAGTTCTGTAGCCCTCAGGTCAAACCCCGGCTGGAGTCTTCTCAGCATACGGGGGCCACTGGAGGCAACTAGCACAGCAGCGAAGCCCAACTCGGACACATCCTGGATGCTGCGCCCCCCACCCCCACCCGGCCGTCTTGTTTCACAAATTCTTTGGGAGCTTCTCAGTTGTAATCAGAGACCAGCCTCATTATTCAGAGGGCGGAGAAGAAAGAGGCGGCCACTCCAGGTTGGTCGGTGGCAAGTTTAATAAGCAAGGGACTTTATAAACACACAAGGCTTATCTTGTGGCTGCAAGATGACTGGATCTCTGCACCCACCTGCCAAATCCCAAAAGTTTGTGTATAGAGGTCTTAACTGGATTCAGTCACATAAACTGTCTCATACCTCAGTGTCAAGGCAGTGTCCTTGGGGCAGCACGTAGGGTGGGGTGGTGGAGGACAATGCGCATTTCAGGGGGTTAGGAGCCTCCCAGCTCACAGATCAACTAATCAAGTTCACGTGCTCTCCATTTCCCCCAACACCACCCCAGCCCTTCCCTGTTCTAGTGGCAGCCACCTTCCCCGTTCCCTCCCGCTCTGTGTCAGAAGCAGGGGGCTTTAACGTCATGTTTATGCTCCCCTTGATGGAAATCCTGCCCACCCAGGAGGGTGCTCCTCAGCCCTGGTATTCCCACAGGGATGTCCCAAGGCCTGGGATAGGGTAAGTGCCCCCTAGGCAGGCTCTTTCCCTCCAGGCTGTCAAGGTCCTGCCATAATGTTGCTTAACCCTGGGCTTAGGAAGGCACTAAGCACATGTGCTATGAGCCTTGGTGTGTTCGGAGAGAGCATTTACCCTCCTCAGGTGGGGAAACCACCACCTAGCTCTGCCCCCTCTTCATTGTCCGTCATCTAGACGGTCCACAGGTGTCTTGGAGGGGTGGGGAGTGACTGGTCACAGGGTGTATGGGCACTCCTGGCCCAGCTGGATATGTCTTTGATAGGATCTCTCTCCCAGCACTCCATCCCGTGCCCCACCTAGCCTTTGACAAGGATGGGGACAAGTGAAAGTTGCAGAAATGATTACTTAACAACTATTTGCTGAGCAGAGACTGATGGGCTGCTGCCAATGGCCAACTATCTGTGGGATAATCCCAGCTTTTTTAGGGCTCGAGAGACAGACCAGAGTGGTTGGGCCTGAAGTGGAGGGGGGCACAGGCCAGATCAGGGCAGTGCTGGGGGGCCCAGCCTGGGAGACAGGATGGGTTCCCTGGAAGAGAGATGTGAGCTGAGAACTGAAGGATGAGCGAATGCGGCAAGGGGAAGAAAGCAGGTGGCAAAGCCTGTGTAAAGGCCTCGGGGGCAGAGAGCAGGCCTGGCTTTCCAGTGAGACAGGAATTGGTTGGAATAAGATCGAGGTGGCTTGTGAGGCTGGAAGCCAGCAGAGGCAGGGGGGCACCATGGAGAATTCTAGGCCAGGGAAGGGCAGGGAGTCGAGGGCTCCCCACGATTCCCAGGGAGAAGGACCGCACTGATGGGACAGATTTGGAGGAGGATGCAGAGGCTACTGGGGGATCCCTGGGCCACGTGGAGTGGGGGAACCAGAGACAGATGTGGACACCACTGCAAACAGAACAGGCCGTGGGGGCAGCGGGAGTTGGCGTATGGTGAGGAGGAGGGAGAAGCCCGGGGTCCCCTCAGAGAGGCTCATACTAAAGAGCCAGGAAGAGAGGGGAGGAAGGGGACGGGTGGGGGTGGGGAGCGGATGCCAAGGCAGTGTCCAGCAGTTGGAGAGTTAACTTTCCAGCGGAGGGAGGTGTGAGGACAGGACCTGTGACTTTAGCCTCAGTTGGTCCCACTGCAGCAGCAGAGGAGTGAGCAAGTGGAACCAGAGTGGAGGCCCCTGTGAACGGGGAGGTGGGGGGTAGTGGAGGAGGTGCTGCTTGAGGCGGAAAGGACTTGGACACATTTTGTCAAGGTGCCTGCCGAGGAGAGAGAGAATGCATGCTGCGGAGAGAGCCCCGAGGTGGCGACTAGGCGAGCGGAGGGGTAAAGGCCTCGCTCCTTAGGGTGCCTGTCTGTGGTCACATCCAGCTCGCCTGTGAACACTGTCACACCAGGTTGTGTCCTAGCACTGGAGATACGGCCCTGAACAGGTAGCTTCTGAGTTGTAGGCTTGTGGGAGATCAGAGGGGATCGTGAGAAACACGGCAGTGCCCAGCACAAAATAAAAGCATCGTCAACGTGAGCTGGTTTATTACTACCACGCAACACAAGTGTGCTTGAAGAAGAGCCCCAGGCAAGCCCTCTTGCCAGCCTGGGGTGCTAAGGGCGGACCCACTTCACAGGAGCTGCTAGCTCCCACTCCCTGCTGAAGCCCCCCACCCCCTCAGAGGACTGGGCCCAGGGACTGCTCCGCCACCAGGTGAGCCCTCCATGGATGGGGAAGGGGAGTGGGGACGTCCCGCCAAGGTTGGGATGCCATGGGCTGCAGGAGCAGACACAGGTGGTGCTGGGGCTCTTGATTGCCCAGTGTTCTGGTGGCTGCCCAGAGGGTCCCGTGCCTCCCACCTCTGCTGTGGTGGAAGCAAGGGTGGCTTGGAGGCGGCAGTCCCTCTAATAGTACAGCTCCTGATCCCACCAGCCTGGGAGAGAGAGAGAGGAGACTCAGTGCCGGGGCAGGACATGGGCACCAGCGAGGCGCTCAGCGGATCAGTGGTGGTTTTGTGCAGTGGCAGTATCACAGCCAATGAGGTTTATCTGAGGCATAGTTATTGCTGATTGATATGGGGGGGTCAAGGGCTTGGAGGTCAAAGATCAGAACAGCTGTTCTGAGTGTTCCAGCCCCCCACCCCCCAGGCCCCCGGTCTCCACACTCACTCCCTGGACAACAGCGAACTCCAAGTTTCCGGATCTCATCATAGACGAAGATGAGGAGGCCATAGGGCATGGGGACAAGCCACCACTGGTACCTGAAGGCACAGGCAGGATGGCAAGGTGAAGGACACCTTCAAGTCTGTGTCCCCTGTGCCCATCCCTCCTCTCACAGCTCACAGCCCCTCACCGAATGGGCATGAAGTTGAAGATGTTGGGCATTCCGGGGCAGTAGCACAGGAAGCAGCCGATGCAGACCTGGAACACGATGGCGATCACCAGGATCCTGTTCCTGCAGGGGGCAGGAGGGGCAGGCTCAGAACAAAGGCCTTGAGGAGCTGGGGACCAGATGGAAAGCAGGGTACTGCGGGCTCAAAGGAGGTCAAAGATACTGCAGGGTACTGCAGAGTCAAAGGAGGTCAGCTGGAGATGCTCCGACAGTGGACACTGGCCCCATCCCACCTCCCCTTTGGCTGATGAAAACAGAGGGGCTGGGTGAGAGGCACGTGGTGGGAGCCAGCTATCGATGACTGGCACTGGCACATGCGCAAATCCATGCTGGCGTGTGCTGGCTGCAGCGAGCCCTAGTCAGCGTCTAGTGGGAGCTGGAGCCAGGGCTTGGAGGGCAGGGTGGGGCAGGGCTGGGGCGGGGCCAGCCAGCGTGCGGCACCTGAAGAAGCCCTGCTGGAAGGCAGAGAGGCGGCGTGTCTTGCGGATGAGGACATCAGCGATCTGGCACATCTCGATGCTGATGAAGAACACGGTGTAGCAGGTGTACTGCTGGTACAGGCGCTGCCCGAACGTCTGCAGGCCAGAGGGGAACAAAGGCAGCCTGAGACCGGATGGGGAGCCTGGGGCCTTGAACCCCTAACTGCTTTCCCTTACATCAGAGGCTGAAGTGGGGGAGAGGACAGAGACAGAATCCGCCAGGTTTGCAGGACCAAAGAATGTGGGGCCTAGAAATCTTGGTCTTGCAAGCTTGGATGTCAGCTCCTGGGCAAATGGTAGGTCAGGCAATTGCTTTCGTGATGAAAGGAGGGATGCAGAACCTTCCGGACATCCACAAGAAGGCACCTGGGAAAAGGGAATCGGACTCCTAGGGCAGGATTTGCAAAGTCCAGTGGCTCCAGTGCCCAGATGGCAAAAACGAGTGAAGTAGGCCAGAAGGGCCTATGGAGAAGAGAGCACATGCCCCATATCAAAGGGGCAACCACTATTCAGACCATTTCTTCAGTGTAACTATAATACCAGCTAATTGTAGAAGGGACGCTAACTGCTTCAGATTCCACGCGTCTCACATGTATTATCTCACTTAATCCCCGCAATAATCCTAAGAGGGAGACCCGTGGGAGCACTTCAGGGTGCCTCAGAATCCCCAGAAGGGCCGGTTACAACAACACAGACCTCCAGGCTGTTTTTGCACTTCAAAAAGGGAGAATTTTGCACTTCAAATGAGCTCCCAGGGGATGCTGTTGGTCTGAGGACCACGCTGTGAAGTCCCTGAAGTAGATATTGGTATTATCGCCACTTACAGATGGGAAGACTGAGACACAGAGAGGGAAAGCAACTTGCCCAGTGCCACACAGCATGTGAGGGATTGTGGAAAACCATGAATCCAGGCAGTCTGGTTCCAAGGTCTGCATTCTTAGCCATGACAGCAAAAGTTCGAGGGGAATAGCCTGACCTCTAACACTGCAGGGCACACTAAAAACACCTGCTAACCGGATCCAGCCTCTCCAGGCTCCACACCTTCACTAAAGCCAGCCACACGTGCAAATACTCTGTTGATGTTGCAGGGACGATAACAGAGTAGGGGCCTGGTTCCACACCAGAGATGAAGTGCCACTGCAGGGCAGGGAGGGGACCTCTGCACCTGTGACCGTCAGCAGCAGGAGTCTGGAGCTCAAGACGGTAGTAGGAAAGGGCCCAGAACTGGCAGAGGGTCTGGGTGTCTGGGATACTCTGGCTGAGCTCAGTCACGTGGAGGATTGAGCGTGGGCCACGCACAAGGTAGGTGGCACTGGAAATGAGGGCGCCATGGGATGGGGTGGGGCAAGGGCTCACCCACTCCTGGCCGTAGCTGTCCTGCAAATCCTGTAGGTGGTGGTTCTCCCAGTACGGCCGCAGCCCCACACACAGCAGCGGGAACCAGCCCTCCTGGGCCATGGCCGTAAAGTAGTCAGTGAAGCCAGCAAATGACTGGATGGCACCTGTGGGAGAGGCAAAGAGACACGGGGAGACCGAGATGGGACATAGACAGAGACATGGAGGGAGACAAGGACACTGAAAGATAGGGGCACAGAGAAATACACATAGAGAGGAACAAAGACACAGACACGGGGACATGGACAGTGACAGACATGGAGAGACACAAAGACAAGGATCCCAAGAGAGATCAATAGAGACACAAGAGACAAGGCACAGAGAGAAACAGAGACACACCCAGAGACAGGGTCACGTAGAACAGGGCCAGAGACACAGGCAGGGATCATGCCAGACACGGACTCATAGAACAGCAGAGACCCAGGATCGAATCCAGACTCCAGGATCCAGATCAAGCCAGAGCCCCAGTTAGAGACCCCAAGGCAGGTGAGCAGCCCTGCAGTGAGTCATGGGCTCCCTGGCCCCAAGGGCACTCACCGATCTGGAAGTAGGAATAGGCGGCCAGGGGCTCGTTGACCAACCGGTCACGCTTTGGGTTCCGCGGACGCAGATGCATGATGTCACTCTCTGCTTTCTCATATGCCAGGGACACAGATGGGAACTGGCCAGGAGCGGAGGGAACGGGGGCTTAGGGGTTTGCCTGAGCCCCTGTCCCCTCTCCCTCCCCTCCCCGCCATGGACAGAGACAGGAGTGAAGTTAGGAGGCGGGTGACCACGAAGGCAGAGCGGCCTAGACAGCAAGGCTCAGCCCGCCCCTCCAACAAAGCCATGTTCGGGCCATCCCTCTAACAAAGGTGTGTTGTCCTGTCCGGTCCACATCTGTGTCCACCTCCATCAAAACTTCTGCATTTACCTCCACTATTGCATGTTCTTGTTTTCTCTCTCTCTCTCTCCTTCCCCCTCCCTCTCTCTCCCCCTTACTGTTTCTTTGTCCCTGTCTCTGGTCTCTTTCTCTATGACTATCTCTGCATTTGTATCCCTGTGTTCCTATCTCTCCCTGTCACTATCTCTGCATCTCTTCTGTCTCCGTGTCCCTGTGTCCTCTCCCTATCCCCTACCCCCTCTGTCCGTCACTGCCGAATGGCAGCAGAGTATGCTGATCAAGAGCAGAGTCCCTGAGGCACCTGACCACCTAGGCTCAAATCCCAGTGTGCCACTTATTAGCTGTATGGCCTGGGACAAGCCATTCAACCTGTCTATGCCTCAGTTGGCTCATCAGTAAAATGGGGATGGTAAATAAAGCCCATCCCACAGAGCATTTGTGAGGATAAAATTAAATAACGTGTGCCTGGCTCAGAGAAGGCACTTCGGCAAGTGTTGTCAAATAAATAAGTCAATGTGGCCATGCATCTGGCTGCATCCGTCCCTGTCTGTCTGCCTTGGGGCCTGACAGTGTTTATCTGTCCAAGTCGTTGAGGGATGTCTGTCTGTGATCCAACTTTCACCAGATGTGTGTGTGTGTGTCTTAATATCTCCGAGTCCACGTGTCTATGCCTGAGTGTCTACGTCTGTAGTTCTGTCTGGGACTGCCTGCCTGCCTGCCTGCCTGCATGTCCACATCTGGCTGTCTTTGTACACACATCTTGCATCGTTGTGTTCAAGAGTGTTTGTGGGGTCTCTGTCCATCATGTCTGTCCATGGGCGTGGCATGCATGAGGGCGCTGGGGCTGTAGACTCACGATGTCAGTGCAGAGTTCTATGAAGAGGATAGTGATGCAGCCGAGGGGCAGGGGCACGCTGACAGTGATGTAAATGAGGTACGGCGTCAGCTCCGGAATGTTCTTGGTCAGCGTGTAGGCGATGGACTTTTTCAGGTTATCAAAGATCAGCCGGCCTGCGGGGGTGCGGCAGACGCCTCAGCCTCCTCGCTGCCCACTTCCTCCTGTGCCCACACTGCCTCCCCCAGCCTCCGACCCAGCTCGGACCCTGCTCCACGCCCGTCACAATGGAGGCAAAGTTGTCATCCAGCAGGATCATGTCAGCCGCATTTTTGGCAGCATCCGAGCCAGCAATGCCCATGGCCACGCCGATGTCTGCCTTCTTCAGGGCTGGGGAATCATTCACGCCATCCCCTGTCACAGCCACGATTGCACCCTGCAGGGAGTGGGTGCAGGTGAGGGGTGGTCAGTGGGAGGCCCACCCAGGGCCAGCCCGGCCACGGGGCCGCGCTCCTCGGCAGAGTCGTACCAGTCGCTGGCAGCTCTCCACAATCACCAGCTTCTGCTGGGGACTGGTGCGAGCAAACACCATCTCGGGGTGAGTGCGCAGTGCCTCCACCAGCTCGGACGGGTCCATGTCCTTCAGCTGCATGCCATTGATGACGCAGGCACGGGCATCCCTGGGAAGGAGGTAGGAGGGCATCACCATGGCCCCGGTGTATATGGGCTGTGGGGAGAACCACAGGGAGGGCAGAAGGTGCTTACTTCTTATTAACTTGGTCCACAGGCACACGGAGGCGGGCAGCGATGTCCTCCACTGTCTCGCTGCCTTCTGAAATGATTCCTACGCTGGACGCGATGGCCTTGGCCGTGATGGGGTGGTCACCCGTCACCATGATCACCTGTTGAGGAGGGGACCATCAGACCCTTGATGCCTGCGGATCAGCTGAAGGCTGGTGCACATCTCCTCATCCTCCCTGGTGTACATCTACTGATACACTCATTCACTTATTTGACCAGTCGTGGCCACCTGCTGTGTGCCTGGAAAATGTCAGGGACAAAGCAGGCAAGTAAAAGTCTCTGTCCTTGTGGAGCTGACACTCTAGTGTGGGAGACAGAAAATAAACAAAACAAAGGAATGAATGATACAGCATATTAGGAGAGGGGAACAATTAAGCTGGGTAAAGGGCTGGCAAATGTTGGCTGGAAAAAGTAGTGTCAATTTCAAGTGTGTCCAGGGAAAACCTCATTGAGAAAGGCACATCTGAGCAGAGGTCTGAAAGGGGTGAGAGAGTTGGCCACATGTAAAACTGAGGGAAAAGTGTTCCTGGCAGCAGGAACAGACAGTGCAAGGACCCTGAGGTGTGAACATGCCTGAACTGTCAGAGGAGTAGCAGGGAGACCGGCATGACTGGAAAGCAGTAAACAAAGGGGTGGGGCTAAGGAATAAATTTAGAGAGGTAACAGGGCCAAGCTCGTATAGGCACTGGGTCTTAGAGACCATGGGAAGGACGTGGCTGTTGCTTGCTCAGTCTTGGGTCCTCAACTCTTGATTAGTCTTTCAGGAACCACCCCCCCCCCCCGCCCCCAAGGTTGAAGAGAGGTCTCTGCCCAAAAATGGGCAAGTAAGCCCAGACGTAGCCAACCAAGGCATCCCACCCCTAGCCACAGTGACTAGTTCAGGGAGGAACATGTGACCCAATCTGGGACAGCAGCAAAAGAGGCACTCTTTTTCTGTGGGGTGGCTAAACAGGTGGTATGTCGGTTAGAGCTGCTGGGGGGTGGTCATCTTTGTCGACCAAAATGGAGGGACTGCTTGACAATAAAGCCATCAGAGAGAAGTAGAACTGAGACAAGGAGAAAGGTAAATTCCTAACGACACTGAACTCCTAGATCCAGCTATACCTGAAGCTTCGTTCCCCAGTACTTTTCAGTTTCATGAATCAATATATCCTTCTTTTTTGGTTCAAACCACTTTCAGGTAGTTCTCTGTCACAGAGTTCCTCACCCCCAAATACTGCTATCCTCTGTTCTCACCCCTGCCTGCTCCCCTCCCTGGTTGCATACCCGGATGCCTGCCGTGCGGCACTTGAGCACAGCATCAGGGACGGTGGCCCGGGGTGGATCTATCATGGACACAAGGCCCGCAAAGCACAGGCCACTAGTTGGAAAGTTCATGGCCTCCACGTCGAAGGCGTAGCCAGGCGGGTAGTCCTTCTCACTCAGGTAGAGCTGGCAGAAGCCTGACCAGAAAACAGGGAAGTCAGAGAGGAGTCCAGGGAGACCCCTCTCTAGCAAAGCCAGGTGGTGAGTAAGTTAACAAGGCCCCTTGCACCAAGCACCTACAGATGCCTAACTATCATCAGATGCTGAATACTTGATTGACATGATGTGAGTCTATTACAACAACCAACCTGTGAGACAGCATGCTCATGTTGCAGACAAGGAAACTGAGGCCTAGAGAGGGGACATCTCTTGCCACCGGTCCCACACAAGTTAGATGAAAGGTCCAGGACTGAACCATAAGTTCGGGCCTTCCAGGGTTGAGGTAGGGGTTAGGGAAATTTAGGAATCACAACAAAATGTTGAGGGGAGTCAGAGGTCAGGACACGGATTGGGGAGTCCTGAGTTGAGGCAGGGACTGGAAAAAGAAAGTCAATGGGCCAGGAGGAGGACACTGAAAGCTGGAGGCAGAAGCAACCGCAGGTCAAGGTTGGGGCAAGACGTGGGAAAAAAAATCAAGGGATGTCAGGTCAGGAATGGGAAGGTCCCAGGGAGGACAGGCAGGGAGGAGCTGGGTCAAGGATGCACAGGGGTCAGGACTGAGACAGGGAAAGTCAAAGGTGCATGTGTGCACTTGAGCAGGTCAGCTGTGAGCCAGGGAGGGGAAAGGTCATGGTCAGGGATGGGCCAGGGAAGATTGGGCAGGGTCTGTGCTAGCTCCTCCTCGAAGACCGGTTTACCATCTACTGCGGGGGTCTCCCCGAGCTCTGGGGGGTCTCACCAAGCACGCGTTCACCCAGGCCTCCCAGGCTAAGGTAGGCAGTCTGGAAGGCCTCACGCCACTGCTCGTCCAGCGGCAGCTCCTGGCCCTTGATGAGGATGGAGCTACAGCGTTCCAACACGCGCTCGGGGGCGCCCTTCATCACCAGCACGTGCCGGGGATCCCGCGGGTCCTCCAGCGTGTGGATGGACAGCTTTGGGCAAGGAAAGGGACGGTGTTAAGGGGCCAGGACAAGGGGGCGGGGCTTGGGAGAAGAGGGGGTGACCGCACTGGGGTGCAGCCGGAAGAGCCTTGGAAGGTGCAGCTTGGCTGGAGGGTGAGGGGCTAGCGTGCTGAGAAGGTCCTTGGTAGAGGCTGAGGGTTAGGGGCGCAGTAAGGAGACTGGGCTCAAGGAATGGATAGAATTAGGGTCAGGGTTGGGCCGGGACGGGATTTGGACTGCGAGCTACCCCCACGTAAGGCCTGAGAGCGGTCTGTGAACACTCCCCTCTGGGGCTGTGGGTGGGCGGTGGCTGTGGGCGGAGCGGGAGTTGTGGGCGGGGTTTGGCTTGGAAGAAGGAGGGAAGTGAGAGAGAAGCCCCGCGGTAGGCCAGCCCTGAGTGTGGGTGGGGCCTGAGATGGGCGGGCCCTCCATGTGGGCGGGGTCTGGGCGGGACTGGGCGCACACCTGGAACTTGTTGGTGGAGTTGAAGGGGATCTCGCAGACTTTGGGGAAGCGCTCACGGTAGCCCATGGCGTTGCCCAGGGTCAGCTCCGAGAACTTGAGCAGCGCAGTCTCGGACGCGTCCCCGATCACGATGCGCTGGAAGCGGCGGCCGGTGTCAGGGGTGAGCCTGACTGTACCAGGCTCCCGGGATCCCCCGGAGTACCCTTGGGTCTCACCTTGGGCACCGGCACCGCGTCCTGGCCCGACTTGAAGGCAGCGCGGTTGCACAGGGTGAGCACGCGGCATAGCGCCCGCCACGTCTCCGAGGACTGGTCGAACGTCTGCCCTGCATGCCAGGCGTCCAGGCTGGGGCCGCGAGGGGACTCCCCGCGGGCCCCAGGCCTGGAGCAGCGCTCTCTCATACCAGAACCGAGCCCTTCCCTCCTGATTCAGGACAGGGTCCCCTCCCAGACCTGGGTGGGTCCCAAACCTCTCCTCACACCCCCAGACAGAGACTTCTCTCCAGACCCAGTACTGAGTTTCTTAGGAGACCCAATACCAAGCCGCTTTGCAGACCTAAAGCTTCACAGACCCTCGCCTCGATCCTGATGGAACCCCTCTCCATCTCCCTTCAGTAACCTCAGAGCTCCCTTCCAGGTCTCTAGCACCTACCAGATCCCGCCCCAGCCCCGGGCTCGTCCCACCCTCACACCTGACTGGTCTTCCGTGGTGTCAGCGGAGTGGATGTGGTTGTCGAACCAGAGATGAGACACAGTCATGCGGTTCTGAGTGAGGGTCCCTGTCTTGTCAGAGCAGATCACCGATGTGGAACCCAGTGTCTCCACTGCTTCCAGGTTCTTGACTACACAGTTCTTGCTGGCCAGTCGCTTGGCTGTCAGGGACAGGCAGACCTGGGAGAAGGTGTGAGAAGCGCAGGGCTAGAATTCTAGTCCTTCCCGTCTCTCACAGCACGGGGAGCCTGTACCCCAACCACAGTACTGTGTACACAGCATTCCTCGGTAAAACCCATGCTTCGCTTGCCTCTGTTTTTTCCGGCCTGTGCTTTCTTCCACTTGGGATACCTCCCCAGCCTGCCCAGACAGACGTAGCTAGGCCCCTCTCTAAGCCGCCCAGGCTGAGGTTCTCTAAGTTCTCTCATCAACACAACCAAACAGAAAACAGACGTCCTCTGAACCTCCTCTGAGGCTGGTGTTGGACTGGGTGCTAACTGTTGAGGGCTGCCCACACGGGACCTCAGTCCCCTCCGATCAAGGATGCAGCCTTTTCATCTGTGAGTCCTCAGTGTTCGGTATAGGGTATGGCCCAGACTAGCCTCGGTGAGTATTTGCTGAATGGATGGATAGGTGGAGGGGCGGGGTGGGGAGGATGGCTGATGGGAAGGTGCGTGGGTGGGAGGTGAGCGGGTAACAGGACAAATAAGGAGACGATGGAGGCAATCCTGGATGAATGAACACCCAGATGGATGAGCCTCTCAGCCCTCTGCACCTCTCTTCCATCTCCCCGACTCACCGTGACAGTGGCCAGCAGCCCCTCGGGCACATAGGCTACCACAATGGCCATGAAGAAGACCATGGCCCGCAGGAAGGTGTAACCAATGCACATGGCCACCACAAAAAACGTGGCACCGAAGAGGATGGCCAGGCCTGCGATGATGTCCACAAAATGTTCGATTTCAATAGCGATGGGGGTCTTCTCATTTTCTACTCCCGATGCCAGTGATGCAATGCGCCCGATGATGGTGCGGTCACCCGTGTTCACCACCAGCCCCTGTGCTGTGCCTGCAGTGGGGCCAAGAAGGCGCCTCAGGGCCGGGTGGGCAGCGATGGGGGTGCACACACAGTGTGAACTGCAGGGGCAGGGGGAGTAATGGGAGACAGAGGGGCAGGATGCCCTGAAGAGGGGGCGGTCACGCGAGGTGGGCAGCCGGTGTGGCTAACACGTTGCAGGAGAGGGGCAGTGGAGGCAGCCGTGGGGAGTGTGGAGGCAGCGTGGTCAGCTGGGGGGCGGGCAGGGACCTCACAGACCCTCAAGGCACATAGTGGAGAAGAAGGCGATGTTGCGGGTCTCCAGGGGGCTCTCGTGGGTACACTCGGGCGAGCGGGTCTGCGGCTCAGACTCCCCAGTCAGCGAGGAGTTGTCCACCTTGCAGCCCTGGGCCTGGAGGATCCTGATGTCCGCTGGCACGCGGTCCCCGCCCTTCATCTCCACCAGATCGCCCACCACAAGCTGGTCTGCATTGATCTGGAACTTGTCCCCATCTCGGATCACAGTTGCTTGCTGTGGGGCAGGGGCACAGGGTTGAGGCGGGAGGGGAGGGTCGACTCAGAGGTCACTGAGTGCAGGGGAAGGTGGGGAGGGGCAAAGAGGGAGCTGTGGAGGACTTACGGGGAGAGCGGGAGGCTACGGGCTGGGAACAGGTTGGGCCTAGTGGGAAGGCCCACACAGACAGACGCCAAGAGCCTCCCCGTGCCTCCCTGCGCCCGCCAGAGTGCACACCGGGCACTGAAGTGGGGACCCACCTGGGGCACCAGGTTCTTGAAGCTGGCAATGATGTTGGTGCTTTTAAACTCCTGGTAGTAGCCAAAGCAGCCGGTGACCACGACCACGGCGATGAGGGCCAATGCCAGGTACAGCTGCGTAGAGGTAGGTAGAGGTGGGCTGATGAGAAGGGGCTGGAAGATTCCTGCGCGAGGCCACCCACCTGCTCCCTGTCCCATGGTGTTCTTGAGGTCACCCCTGTGGTTTTCCCTGCTCCACTAGAAACCACATGCACTGTTCCCTGCGGCCTGTGGCCCCTGTCCCCGTGTTTTCCGTGTCCCACATTCAGCTTCTCTGTGTTCCCACTGTCCTGTGTCCCTATACCCCATAGCCTCTGGGTCCTGAACGCTACATCCCCCGTGTCCCCATATCCCATGGCTTGTGCCCCATGTCACCATGCATCCTTTCCTGCGTCCCCTGAGTCTTGCACTCCACATGTCCACTGTCCTCTGTCCCCTCGTGTTCTCATGCCCTATAGTCCCTGTGTTACAAGTTTCATGTTCTGTGTGTTCATAATCTGTGTGCCACCTCTGTGTGCCCTGTGCCCCAAAGTGTGCCCTCCTGTCCCCACTTCCATGCTAGTGTGCTGTTGATCTTAAGCTTCATATTCTGTGGACTCCACGATCATGTTCCAAATTCCAAGTCCCTATGTCCAACGTCTCCCCATGTCTGTGTACCTCTAAGTCCCCATCTGGGACACATGTCCTATGACTTTCAAACCCCTGTCAATGCCACATGTCCCTAAGTTCCCATGTCCTTTGTTCTGACCCTTGTCATATATCCAATGTGCTCTTGTCCCGCATTTCAGTATTCTCTGTCCCTGTGCTTCTTTGTCTGTTTCATGTCTCTCCAGGCACTGTGTCCTGAGTCCTGTGTCCCCTATGTCCCTATGCCCTTGTGTCCTGTGTCTGAGTCCCATGTCCCCTGTGCCCTTGGTCTGCCCCATGTCTTCTGTTTCCCAAGTCGCACATCTTAAGTATCGCATTTCTATGTTTTTATATCCCCACCTGGGTCCTCCATATCTGAGACACATTCTCTGTGTCCCCTGTGACCTGCGTCATTGGGTCTGCCCCATATCCCAGTGTCCTTCACCCCCCCACCACCATGTCCTATGTCTTGGAACTGCATTTCCATGTCTCTGTATCCCCAGACTGTATCCCTCATGTCCTGAGTCCATGCTCAATGTCTTATATCCTCCAAGTCCCTGTGTCCCATGTCTGCCCACAGCAGCTGCTACTCACATTGTCGTCGGTGGTGAGGTCCCCCTCACTGGCCTGGATAGCAAAGGCAATGAGACAGATGGCAGCAGCCACCCACATGAGGCACTGCAGGCCACCAGCCAGCTGCCGGGCGAACTTGACATACTCAGGGGTACCACGCGGTGGCCTCAGGGCATTGGGCCCATCCCGCAGCAGCAGATCCGCGGCCAGGCTGGCAGTCAGGCCCTGGGGACAGGGCAGGTGGTCACAGTGGCTTCTAAGGGCTTTCCTTGCACTACATGCTCCTTGGTGGGGGTAGCTCTTCTGTCTGTCTCTTTCCCTCTTCCCCCTTCTGTCTTGTGCCTCTTTGTTTCTGTGCCATCCTGGCCTCTGTCCTGCCCCTTCCCCCTGCCCTCCCCCACTGAGTCTCCTCAATGTTCCTGCCCGGTGTTCCCCTCCTGTTCTCTCTCTTGTCTGCCTCTTTGTCTCTCTCTGTCTCTGCCTCTCTGCCTCTTATTATCTGCTCCTCCTACTCCATCCCTCTCTCTATGTGGCCCTTTCTCTCTAATGCATTTCTCCCTTTTCTTCCTCTCTCTCTCTCCCTCCAGCCCCTTCTCTGCACGCACCCCTCCCTCTGCGCCCAGCTCACCTTGGTCGCACTGGTCTGGTATTTCTGTTCCAGCTCCGCCACTGACAGCTGGTGGTCGTTCTGCATGGTGGGGGCAGGACAGTCACTGTCCAGCTCTCACCCGCCACACTCCTGCCCCCGACCCGGGCCCCTCCCCCATGCTCACGATCTCCATCTCCTTCTTCATGTTCTCCAGCTTCTCCTTCCTCTTGCCTCCTTTACTGCCTGCCTTCTTCTTGCTCATCTTGGCTCCCATGTCCCCACCAGGGCCAGGACCCAGCTCTACCGAGTGCATCTCGTAATTCTCCTGGGGATGAGAGGAGCGGGGAGGCATCAGGTCCTGCCGAAACTCCTGCCTCCAGCCTCCAGCCCCCCGACCCCTGACTCCGGGCCCCACTCACTGCCTTCCCCATGGTGCCTGGTGCAGCCCCCTCCTTTGCTGAGACAGAGCCTAGGGTCTGGACCGGCCCTGATATACCCAGGGAGGGAGGAGGTGGAGCAAGACTGCCCCAATTACAGCTGATTGTGGGGCTCCTTGGGGTGACCTCCAGGCCTAAGCAGCTCAGGTATTACCTACCGGGCTGCCCCAACCTGCCCAGACCCATCTCAACCTGACACTGAGATCAGGGGACCCCTGAGGATGTCCATGGTAACTACAGGAAGAAGAATAACAAACATATGGTGCTCATATTGTGCCAAGCACCAGACTCAGGGCTTTCCTGTATTAACTAATGTAACCTCACAACATCCCTTTGAGATGAGTGCTATTCTTTCCTCCCCCTACCATAGAGATGGGGAAACTGAGGCATGGGGCAGTTGAGTCCCTTGCCTGTTGTTCCCAGGCTCGGATGTAGAAGAGTTCGGGCTCAGAAACAGGTGGGCTGGCTGCAGGGTCCTCTTCCAGGCCACACTGCCCCTGCCCAGCTCGTGGAGGGGAAGCGTGCTCACAGTGATCACTGTAATAGCTGTTGTTCAGGGAGGATTTCCTGTGTCCTGGCTCTGCCCAGTGCGCTTTGTGCGAATGTTTCACCAGCTCCTCACGCCATAAAGTTATGTTCTCCTATTGACTGCCATTGTACAGATGAGGAAACCGAGGCACAGGGAGGTTAAGGACTTGGTTTAAGGCTGTGCTGATTAAGTGCTGAGGGACAGGATTCCAACCCACGTGTGACCCCAGAGCCTGGCTCTCATGTGGCACCAGCGGTGAAGAAACCCACACTTCCCATCAGCAGTGGCAAGTGTGAGCCAGGCCCTGCACACATGCGACCTCAGGGGTCCCTGCAACAAACACCTGTGCGGGCCGCACTAACATCCCCGTTGTGCACAGGGGAAACCGAGGCCTGGAGAGGTTCAGGGGGTTCCCAGAGGCGCCCCACACATCCAGCTGTAGCTGTACAGCTGTCAGGTGTTCCCGTTTCCACCCCAACCTGCCCGCGTGGGAGAACGAAGGTGTAGAGGGGGGAAAAGGCGACTCCAAGGACCCTGGCTCGATCTGGGTATTGGTGCCAGGCTTGAGGTCCCTGGGACAGGGACCCCTGTGGGCAGCAGAGAGGGGCCGGACTGCTGGACTGGCAGGTTCTTGATATCTCATGCTTGGCCTCACAGCACAGACGTGTACCCCAGGGCAGGTCGGGTATATCTGATAAGATAATTGCTATGGCGACGTCCTTCTCACCTGAGGTAGGTCACCTGGGAAAGTTTAAGCTACTCCTCCCCACACCCACCCAGCTGGCCGTCCCATTTCCTGCTACAGGAGACCCCCAGAGAGGAGACGGGGTGGGGGGGCGGTGAAGTCACACTGAGTGCCCTTACAATGAGTCTGCTTGCACTGGGGGCTCCATCTCTCCGAGCCGCACATGTAAAACACTTGTGTCACATCACTACCCTGCTTACAACCCTCCAGGGGCTTCCCTTCTCACTCATAATAAACTCTCCTCTAGCCCTGGCTCACCTCTCCAGGCTCAGTTTCTACTACAGTTCAACTGGCCCTGGCCTTCTTGCTGTGCTTTGTACAGGCCAAGGTCATTCCTGCCCCCAGGGCCTTTGCACTTGCAATTCCTTCTGCCTGATGCCCTCTTCTTTAGATACCTGCATGGCTCTTTCTTTCTGTCAGGTCTCAGTTCAAATGTCATCTCTTCAGAGAGTCCTTCTAATATTGCACCTTGTCAGGTCCCATCCCCTTTACACTGCTTTACTCACACCCCTTGTCCCAACCTGACACTATTTTATTGTCATTCGTTTGGTGTCAATCTTGTCACACAAGAAAGAAGACTGGGACTTGGTTGTGTTTGCTGCTATATCCACAGCACCCAGAACAGTGTCCCCAGACACTCAGTAGATGGTCAATAGATGCTTTTGGATGTGGAATGTTCATTAACAAACACGGAGTATTGGGCAGGCTCTCAGGAGGTCTCAGTTACTGGGAATTCCCCAGGTGCCCCCTTGCTCTCTCTAGCCCTTCCACCCTGCCCACCAGCCCCCTACCCCCGAAGGCATCCAGAGCCTGGGGCAAATATGATTGGGGACCGCCATAACCTAAGTCACAGGTGGAGAGACCAAGGCACCATCAATGGCAGCTGATGGCTTACCCTCGTGCAGACCCCAGTCAAAATTAGGGACAGTCTTTCTCTAGTCTCTGCCCTACTTGTCCCTTTATTTTCATTTCTTAGTTTTATTATGTTCCTTTTCTTTTTTTTAATTAAAAAAATTTTTAATGTATTTTTATTTATTTCTGAGAGAGAGTGACAGCGTGAGCAGGGGAGGGTCAGAGAGTGAGAGAGAGACACAGAATCCAAAGCAGACTCCAGGCTCGAGCTAGCCGTCAGCACAGAGGCTGACACGGGGCTCAAACCCACGAACCGCGAGATCATGACCCAACCTGAAGTCAGACGCTTAATTGACTGAGCCACCCAGGCGCCCCTATTAGGTTCTTTTTCAATGTTTTATTTTAAATATTTCAGACCTGCCTACCTTTCAGCTAAATTAAATGATTTTATCAGTTTTGTGGTTTCTAGAGGAATGACAGATCACACACACACACATACACACACACACACACACACACAGACAATAGACTCTTTTTTAAGCTTGGGCTGAGCCACTTGAGAGTAAGTTGGAGACAGGATTCTTGTTTCTCAATGAATACGTAGGCATGTGTCTCCCGTAACTAAGGACACTCTTTTTTTTTTTTTTAATTTTTTTATTATTTCTAGGAGAGAGACAGCGTGAGCAGCGGAGGGTCAGAGAGAGAGGGAGTCACAGACTGAAACAGGCTCCAGGCTCTGAGCTGGCAGTCAGCACAGAGCCCGACGCGGGGCTCGAACCCACGAACCGCGAGATCATGACCTAAGCGAAAGTCGGACGCTTAACCGACTAAGCCACCCAGGCGCCCCGACTAAGGACACTCTTACATGACCGTGGTCCAGTGAGCAGATGCAGGACATTCCCACTGACATGACATTATGTGCTAATCTAGGGAATGTATGTGAATTTCCTGTTTTCTCTCTCATATCCTTTTCGTGGTCCCAGACCACACCTGACAGTTTTAGTTGTCGTGTCTTCTCGGTCTCCTCCAATCTGTGATATTTCTTTACTTTTTCCTTGTCTTTCCTGACCTTGCCATTTTGGAAAAGTATCAGCCAGGTACTTTGTAGCATTTCTCTCAGTTTGGCTCGGCCAACAATTCCCCGTGATTAGATTCAGGTCCTGTGCTTTTAGCAGGAATGCAGCAGTGATATGTGCCCATCTCAGAGCCTTGCGGCAGGATGGGCCTCATTTCTGAGCCATTGAGCAGTGTGGACTGGGGTGGACATTTGGAGGATATCCAGAGGCTTAGGGAATGATAGAGGCCTATTCTGTGATCTCTTTATTTTCCATTCAAAACGTCATCACAGCCACAGCTGGCACTTGGTGATGAAAACACAGTCGCTGCCCGAGCACCGCATCCGCAGCTGGCCACTTAAAGAAGCCACTGGCCCCGCCCATGGCCTTGTCCATTCCAACTGTCCAGTGTCCAGCCGTGTCCACAATGAAATACTTTCACTGCCCCCCGGCCCCAGTGTCACTTCAGGTCTGTGTCTTTTGGGAGTCTTTCCTTGTGCATTTATTCTTTCATCGTGCATCCAAACGACCCTGACCCTGTCTCTAGGGGTGGACACAGGCGGGATCCGGGTAAAGCAGGAGGTACGCTGTTGACACCCTAGAGTGGAGCCTGTCTCAGGCCGATGGGACTCCCAGCACGACGTGGGGGCAAAGACGTCTCACAAGAAGGTTGTAAGTGGGATACCATCTATGTAACACAGTAGTGCAAGATTTCTTGGAGCCTGAGTCACACGGATGATTGGAGACTTTTTTGAGAACAAGTAAT
Source organism: Hyaena hyaena (assembly GCF_003009895.1). NCBI lineage: Eukaryota > Metazoa > Chordata > Mammalia > Carnivora > Hyaenidae > Hyaena > Hyaena hyaena. The sequence continues at coordinate 259,896 of NW_024080976.1, forward strand.
GGTCGGAGTTGATTTTTTCCCCCCTGAGAAAGAGAGGGCAGAAGACAGACTTTTAAGTGGATGGTGAATGTCGAGTGGGTTTTAAGGGGGAAACTAAAGAAGAGTCTCCTGGAATCGTGACCACACACACTCTTAGGGACTCTGCACCCTAAAGGCCTGATGGGCTTGGACCCCTGGCTGTGCCTCCTTCCCACAGGCCCTCCCCCGTCAAGCTCTGGGATGCAGCCCACACAGCCCTTCTGTGTATCAAAATTGTCATTTCAACATCTTGGCATGTGAAGCTTCCTCGGCCTGAAACACTCACCCTGCGCCCTCCCCACATTCAGCTACTCATCTTTTGTGCTGTAGCACAGACCTCCTTTCCTCCAGGGAACCTCCTGGGACCACCTGCCTCTGGGTCAGGTACCTCCCCTGGGCTCCCCCAGGCCCTTGGGCTTCTCCATCCCAGCCCTGACCCCTCTGACCCATAATTCCTCCATCCCAGGCCTGGCCACTCTGGGCTGGTCTCACTTCCCCGCTGGCTCCTGAAACCAGGATTCACGATGTCTCAGTCACTGCCTTGTGCCCTGTATCGCCCAGCCCAGGGAGTGTTTACTGAGTGAAAGAACTCGTTGTGACCGTGACTTTTGGTTTGTGTTTGGTCTCTCAGATAAGATAGTGGATTCAGCAATGCCCTTCGCCTCCTGGGCAGGTCACCCTTCCCCCCCACCCCCACCGTCTCCAGGCCCTGGGAGGACTGAAGAGAGGGGCAGAGCAGGCAGGGGACCTTGCTTCTCGCTCCTTTTCAAGCTGGTATAGGAGCAGGCAATGGGTTTGGCCAGAGACAAGGTCTGGCCCCAGGCTGGCTAAGCTGACAGCCATGTCTCCTGTGTCCCACTTCTCTCCCACTTTCATCTAAGTGTGGAAAGGTCAACCATCCTCAGGAAACTGCCAAGCTGTCCTTATCGGGGATCTTCAAATCATATCCAGAATCCAACCATGTCTCCCTACTCTGCCCCCATGCTGTCTCCATCTCTATCCCTTCCTGCCTGGACATCATAGCAGCCCCCCCCCAAGTCTCCCTGCTCCCACCCCTGCTCCCCTGCAGTCTGTTCCCCACCCACAGCCAGAGGGAGCCTGTGAACCCCTGAGGTCTGGACTCTTCTGGCTGAACCCTCCCGTAGCTCCACCTGACTCTTGAAAGCAAAGTCCGCACAATGGTGCCCAAGGCCAATCGTGTGGCCTGCGGCCTCCCAGACCTCTGCTTCCCCCACTCCAGCCACACTGGCTCCCTACTGTGCCTCAGACCCAGCAGACAGCCTCCTGCCTCCTGCCTTGGTGAGTGCCCTTTTCCTCCTCTGAGAATGCTCTTCCCCCAACACATACATGGCTCCCTCGCTCCCTCCATCAGGTCTTTACACAAATGCTACCTTCCCGGTGTGAGCGTCTTGACTAGCTGAATTAAAACTATGACCCGTGGTCCCCTTGCACGTGTGTCTCAGTTACCTTCTCACACACTATGTGACTGCCCCTATCTATTGGGTTTCTTGTGTGTTTTCTGAATCCCCCTGATAGAATGTGAGTCCCACGAGAGCAGGGATTTTTGCCTGTTTGTTTGTTTGTTTGCTTGCTTGTTTGTTTTAGAGAGAGAGCCAGAGGCAGGGGTAGGTACAGGGAGAGGGAGAGAATCTTAACCAGTCCCCAGTGGAGCCTGGCACGGGGCTTGATCTCATAATCCTGAGATCATGACCTGAGCCAAAATCAAAAGTCAATTCCTTAAGCCATTGAGCCACCCAGGCGCCCCTGTTCTATTTTGTTTTGACTGATGGGAAACAGCAAATAATAGGCACTCGATAAACTTTTGTTGAAAGAAATAAAATAAATCTCAGGGTCCCAGAGACATGTATGTGGCAGGAATCCTAGCCACAAATACTGACATGGGCACGTGGTCCTGCCTTGGATGCTGTTCTCTGTCCACCAAAGACGCACTACCCAATACAAAGCAGGGGGCAGACCCGAACAGACACAATGACACCAAGCCCACGGCAACAGTGACACTCGCTGAGAGCTCGCTGCCCTCAGCCCTGGCGTAAGCACTTGTGTGAGTTCATTTCATCCCCACAACAACCTTATGAGGAAGGTACTGTGCTTATCTCTATTTTCCTGTGAAGAAACTGAGGCCCAGAGAGGTTATATGACTTGCCCAAGGTCGCACAGCTAGTAAGTAGCAAAGGCAGGATTCGCACTCAACCAGCCTGGCTAGGAAGTTTTCCTGTGTGAATACACAGGGTCACAGCAGACACCGCTTCACAGAGAGGCCTCACAATAAAACTGTACTCTACTCAATGAGTTATGGGATGTTTATTGAGCACCTACTATGTGCCAAGCACCGGGATTTGCAGTGAACAAAATAGTCACGGTCCTGGTCACACTCCAGCAGGAGGGGCAGCATCGCTAAGTAATCAGACAAATGAATATTTATTGGCAAGCTGGGAGAAGAATAGGAAGGGAAATAACAGGGAACCTGAGGGGAGAGGCAGAGGCGCCGCCGCCGAATTAGACTAGGGCATCGCGGAAGGGTCTCTGAGGAAGTAACGCCTGAGCTTAAGGCTCTAAGGATGAGGAGATGGCCAGGAGTAATCTAGAAGAAGGAGCATGAGAACGAAGGCCCTGAGCTGGGAACAGGGGAACAGTGAGAGTCAGCAAGGAGAGGAGGCAGAGAGGCTGGATAAGGTTAATGAGGGGAGGGTGGCAAAACATGAGGGCAGGCGGTGGTTCTTGTGGGGCCTTGAGTGAGTATTTTAGTCCAGGAGCAGCTGAAGGCCTTTGAGGTCTGATCAGAAGAGGAGCATGGTGAGGACCGAGCTTCAGGAAGATGCCCCCAGCTGCCATGTGGAGGACACTCAAGGGGGAGACTGGGATTAGAACCTCGGGCAGAAGGCTGGGGAAGGGCCTTGGAGAGAGGACAGAGCAGATGGGGGAGGGAGCTCAGGAGATCTCCTATGGAGGCATGAAATGGGGCAGGAAGTATCTGGCCTGGCGGTGGTAAGGCCTTCCTGCAGATGGCATCCGCAAGAAGAGGTAGGTTTGAGGAAGTGCTAAAGCCTGTGTAGGAATCAGGGGTCTTGGAGCTTCCGGGAGAGGCTGGAGTGGGGAAGTGTGATGAGGGCCTTGTCGATGCAAAAAGAGTAAAGTGAGCTAAGGGAGGTGAGAGCCTCTGGAAAGGGTGGGGAGGAGAGGGCAAGGCCAAGACTTGCTCTGCAAGCCAGGCTATTAAAGAAGATAAAAGCACAGTCAGAGAGGTATGAGGAGAACCAAGAAGGGGTGGGGAGTGGGGGGTCAGGAGGCAAAGGAAAAGGGAGCTTCTAGAAGGCGGATGGGTTCAGCAGTGTTTTGCCTTCTTGAGTGCGCCCAGTGTCCAGCACAGAGCCCAGTACACAGCAGATGGTTCACTTTCTGCTGAACGAAGGCATGCATGGGTGAGTTGAAAGCAAAATTCACATAGATACAAACCCTAAGGATGCAAGGGCTGTATTTTGTGATTAGGACAGGCCAGCACCCCACTCCCCACCCCTGGAAGGGCAGCTTGAGAAAAGTGGAGTTAGAAAAGGTATTCTTCGGAGAGTCTGGGTGGCTCAGTTGGTTGAGCGTCTGACTTTGGCTCAGGTCATGATCTCACGGTTGGTGGGTTTGAGCCCTGAGCCAGGCTCGCTGCTGACAGCTCAGAGCCTGGAGCCTGCTTCGGATTCTGTGTCTGTCTCTCCCTGCCCCTCCCTGCTTGCTCTGTTTCTCTTTCTCTCAAAACTAAATAAAAACATTAATTTTTTTTTAAAAAAGAAAGAAAAAGTATTCTTGGAGAAGTATGCAAAAGCTCATGATGGGGCTCAAAAGCCAAAGATGAAGGTGTGGGAATTAATAAAGGCAAACTTCATTTAAATGTTGGGCCAGAAGGGGGAGCTCTCTCACTGTACTACTCCAGGTCAATTACAGGAAGAAGTGTCATTTATAGACCCCAACAGAAGACTCCTCCACAGCGACAGAAAAGAATCATCAACTACAGGCCCCAAGGGGAAAAAATTCACCGTGCATCTCCAAGAACTCAATCGAGCCTGCAACCCAGCCGATGAGAAACCACCTTTTCTCCAATGGGCTTTGGTTCAAAACAACCCTTCCCAACTTCCTCCTCCTTCTCCATAAAATAACGGTCCTCTCCTTTGTTTGCTAGATTTGCCTATGGTTTTGTCATAGTTTGCATGTCCCAAATTGTAATTCGCTGTTATTCCTGAATAAACCCATATGCACTAGTAAAATAATGTTTTTATTTTTAAGGTTAACTTGGGATACAAGCCTCTTGATCCAGTCGTCCAATCCAGGTGCCAAAATTCGTAGGTGGCGGGGGAATGGGCCTTCTTTGGTCCAAGTTTCTTCCAACTTCCACCCAGCTACAAAGGCGGAATCAAGAAGTGAGCCTAGACCAACCTAATCAAGAAAGTAAGAACGTCTCTATCCACTGTCAACCAGTGGGTAAAGAACAGAGTGGGGCAGGGCCAGCATAATCAGGAAGGTGTAACTAACCAGGACACACCCCCTGTTCACTGTCAGCCAATCACGAAAAGAGGACAAAATGATGGGGCCAACCAGTGACCCAAAGCAAGTTTGTTGGCTGAGCCCCTTGGCCTTCCAGCCAATCGTGAGCCAAAGCGGAGAAAGGGCTTCCTTTTTCCTAGATTCCACCTGGGCTGTCAGGTGTCTGGGAGGTCCAGGCTAGCTGCGGAGGCCTGGGAGGGAGGGGATCCTAAGTCTGGAAAGTGGTACCGAGCCTCCTCCACATACATGCACCCCTCCAGAGCGTCTAAAAACGTTTTGGAGGAGTTGGCAGCGCCGCACAAGTCCTTTCTTATTTTGCTCCTTCCATAGAAATACTAGCACCACTTCAACTTTGAGAAACTGCTGGAGGCCCAGTCGCCGCCCATTCCCTTCTCTTCCCACAACTCCTCCTTCATCAGGTAATGAGCAGGAACCTGGGCTTTCCCTCAGTGTCTCCAGCCTCCCAGCCCTGGCCTTTCCCCCCTACCTCTTTCCCCGCCCATCTGCTGACATCCTGAAACCGCGTCTACCCCTCACCCCTACAAACCAGGGATGCCAATGAAAACGACACAAGTGAGGGAGTGGAAGTGGGGAAGCATTCACAGCTAGCCCTGGTTCTTGCTTGTGCTAGCTTGCCAAGAGCATAGCTGCTGTCTATCTTATTTTCCTGCCCTTAATAGCTGGCTTACTAGCCCAGGGCACAACAAAGCACTCTTCAGCCAAATGGCCCTTCGGCCAAGGGGCTTACCAGCCAGGGAACTTCTGGCCATGATTCAAGCTAACAAAAGACCCTCCCGCTCAGGACCCAAGAGACCCACCTGCTGAAGGACATCCGAGCCTGCCCTCTTAGTCACACTGCGCCGTCAGGTTTGTCTTCCGCCATTTCGAGGCCTTCCCTTTCCCCTGCTCTGCACTTCTGTAACTCCACAGTGCAAAGCTGGTGAAAAAAAAAATCATCAAGAGGAGCACATGGCTGACTCAGCTGGGAGAGCACACGACTCCTGATCTGTCTGGGGTGAGTTCTATCCCCACCTTGGGCATAGGAGCCTACTTAAAAAAACAAAACAAAACAAACAACAAAAGAAAATCTTCAACTAAATGCCTTGTACTTTGACTAAAAGCACATGCTTTCTGACTTTTGCAGTGTATGTGTGTTTACACATTGTGCATACAAGAGAAATGTATTATGTTGTGGTTTCATTGTTCTTTCCACTCTGGGCCCATGCCTTCTTTCATTTGGGTACACATTCCTGTTTGTCAGATTAATATGAACAATAGAATAGGACGGAACAATCTTGTCTAAACTGCCACTATTCCCAGCTGTACTATTACACATATAGTACTTCTCTTTAACTAACTTTCAAAAAAAAGGTAAATAAATCGCTTTTAAAAGGGAAATTTACTCATCACAAGAAAAGAAATTCTGTAACTATGTGTATGGTGATGGATGTTAACCAGATATTTTGGGATGATCATTCTGCAATATGTACAAATACGTAATCATGTTGTACACTTGAAACTAATATAAGGTTACATGTCAATTATACCTCAATAAAAATAAAATTTTTTAAATATTTTTATTTATTTCTAGGAGAGAGAGAGACAGCGTGAGCAGGGGAGGGTCAGAGAGAGAGGGAGTCACAGAATCTGAAACAGGCTCCAGGCTCTGAGCTGGCAGTCAGCACAGAGCGCGACGCGGGGCTCGAACCCACAAACCGCGAGATCATGACCGAAGCGAAAGTCGGACGCTTAAGCGACTAAGCCACCCAGGCGCCCCAAAAACAAATTTTTTTAAAGGAAACTTTAAATCACTTCAAAAACAGTATCTTTCCAAAAAATTTAAACAATTTAAAAAGAATGGTATATTTCACCATAAAGAGAGAATAACCATAAACATAAATACAGGAAAACCAAAACCATGTTATTAAATTTTAGGTACTTTCACCTGGCTGTTCCCTCAGCTTGCCAGCCACCTAACACCGATGTCTTTTTCATTCCGTGTGTGCTGACTTTTTTCTTTGGCTGCTTCAAAAATGTCATTTTGTTGTTTCCTGGTTTCTAATTATTTTTTTAATGTTTAGTTTTAAGAAAGTGTGTATGAGCGGGGGAGAGGCAGAGAAAGAGGGAGACAGAATATCCAAAGGGGTCTCTATGCTGATAGCAGTGAGCCCAACGTGGGGCTCAAACTTATAAACTGTGAGATCATGACCTGAGCCGAAGTCAGATGCTCAACTGATTGAGCCACCCAGGCACCCATCTAATTATTATAAGGAGATAGTCCTCAGTTGATAACACTATGTTATACAATTGAAATTTGCTAAGAGACTACATGTAAATGTTATTACACACACACAAAAATGGTAAACAAAAATGTGAGGTGACAAGGTGACAGATTAATTAACTTGATGGGGGGAACTTCATATATACATATATATATATATATACACACACACACACACACACACATATATATAATCACATTATACACTTTAAATACCTTACAATTTTGTCAATTAAAACCTCAATAAAATTGGGGGAAAATATAGTCTTAATTATTGTTGTTCCCTTGAAGTTCAGGTATCTTTTTTTCTGTGGTTACTGTGATGGTTAGTTTTACATATCAAATTGTCTAGGCTATGGTGCCCAGGTGTTTGCTCAAACACTAGTTTAGATGTTGCTGTGAAGGTATTTTGTAGATGTGATTAACACAATCAGTTGACTTTAAGTAAAACAGATGCCCTTCATAATGGGGGTGGGCCTCATCCAGTCAGTTGAAGGCCTCAAGAGCAAACTCTTGTGGTTTCCTGGAAAATTAGAAATTCTACCTCAAGACTGTAACACACATCCTGCCTGAATTTTCAGGCTGTTGGGCTGCCCTGTGGCTTTCGGGCTTAAGATGGCAACTCCACCTTTTATTTGAATTTCTCGCTGTTAGCCTGTGCTAGAAATTTCCAACTTGCCAGTCCCCACAATCACATAAGCCAGTTCCTTCAAATAAATCTCTCATCTCTCTCGTTCTGTATCTCTCTCTGTGTGTATCTCCATCTCTATCTCTATCTCTGTTTTCTAATTCTCTGGAGAATTCTGACTGACACAGCTGCTTTAAATTTTCCTCGCTGGATACCACCTCACGCCGGTCAGAGTGGCTAAAATGAACAAATCAGGAGACTCTAGATGCTGGCGAGGATGTGGAGAAATGGGCACCCTCCTACACTCTTGGTGGGAATGTAAAATGGTGCAGCCCCTCTGGAAAACAGTATGGAGGTTCCTCAAACAATTAACAATAGAACTCCCCTATGACCCAGCAGTGGCACTGCTAGGAATTTACCCAAGGGACACAGCAGTGCTGATGCATAGGGGCACATGTACCCTGACGTTCATAGCAGCACTCTCAACAATAGCCAAATCATGGAAGGAGCCTAAGTGTCCATCAACGGACGAATGGACCAAGAAGATGTGGTTTATCCATACAATGGAATACTACATGACAATGAGAAAGAATGAAATCTGGCCATATGTAGCAACATGGATGGAACTTGAGGGTGTTGTGCTGAGTGAAATAAGTCAGGCAGAGAAGGACAGATACCATATGTTTGCACATATAGGAGGATTAGGAGGAACTTAATGGAGGACCATGGGGGAGAAGAAGGGAGGAAATAGTGGGGGAGAGGGAGAGAGGCAAACCATGAGAGACTCCTGAATGCTGAGAATAAACTGAGGGCTGATGGGGGTGGGGGGAGAGGAAGGGGGGTGTGGGCATGGGGGAGGACACTTGTTGGGATGAGCACTGGGTGTTATATGGAAATCAACTTGACAATAAACTAAGAAAAAAAATTTCCTCTCTGGACTTTCCTGAACTTCTTAAATCTATGGGTTCTTGTTTTTCATCATTTAGGGAAATTTGTCAGTCATTATCTGTTCAAATATTGGATTTTTTACCCAAGGACTCCAATGGCAGCCGTGACAGTTTTCCCTTTCCTTTTCCTCTCTGTGCTTCAGTTTTGATGAGTTCTATTAAATTGATTTTGAATTTTCTGATCTTTTCTCCTGCACCCAGGGTGTTGCTAAGCCCAGGGAAAGAATTTAACTTCAGATATTGTATTTATCAGCTATGCACTTGGGGACACTCCAGCTCTCAATCTGTCACACCAGCCCACTTGGCCTTGGACATTTTTGCTAGTTTCTCTTTCCCCAGAACAGTCTCTCTGTCACAGGCTCAGTCCTTAATCCATCTGCATCAACATTTGGCAAAAATCTCTAGAGAGAAAAGCTGCCAATTTTTGCTTACGTAAGAGGGATCATTCTCTTACTGGATTTTAGTTACTTCAGAGTTTACTATTTACATCCATAGCTCTTTGATGGCTTTAAATATTAATTTTTAGTTTATCCCTTTATCCATTACTGTCCTGGATGGAAAATGGTCTTCCATGACCTTCTACATCCTACAGGAATGGAACCTGGACATGTTAAGATAGAAATCAGATCTTGTGCTTTCCTGCCTACACCTCCAACGGCTTCTCTTCACACTTAATGTCCACCCTCCTTACTATGGGCGTGAGCACCATGACTTCCTGACCCTGGGTGGTCTGTTCCTGATGGCCATTCTACATTGACTTCTTAACATACGCCCATGGCTATCTTCCAGACATGCTGGCTTCTCCCCTTTTCCTACTTTTTCTTATCTCAGGAAGCTATACTTGGTGTTCTGTCTGCTTGGATCTCTCTTTTCCCTGATGTTTCCATAGGCTTCTCCTTCTCCTGCTTTCAGGCCACAGCTCAAACGTCACCTCCTAAGAGAGGCTCTTCCTGAATGCATTATTATATATATATATCTCCCGTCCCCCAACTTCTCTATTTTATTTCCTTTATATTATTCATGATGCTCTGGAGTAATTTTGTTAATGTGCACTTTCTTATTTATGTTCTAGCTCCTGTCAAGATAACATGTATTTTGTGAGGTAGTGGTCTAATCTGTCCTGCTCAGCATTGCATTCTTAGGTTCTAGAACAATACCTAGCACATAGAATGTGTGCAATAATGGCTGCTGAATAAATGGATGAAGTTCCAGGGATACTTATAGGAGCTGTTAGTACACAGGGCCGTGGAAGGGCATATCCCAACCACACACACACACACACACACACACACACACACACACACACATGCACAATCATGCAGAAGGCATCGTAGGTACTGATCTCAGAAGTGCTGGTGGAGGGGCGATCGGGTGGCTCCGTTGGTTAAGTGTCTGACATAAGCTTGGGTCATGATCTTGCGCTTTGTGAGTTCAAGCCACCCCTTGGGCTCTGTGCTGACAGCTCAGAGCCTGGAGCCTGCTGTGGATTCTGTGTCTCCCTCTCTCTCTGCTCCTCCCCAGCTCATGCTCTGTCTCTGTCTCTCTCTCTCAAAAATAAACCCTAAAAATTAAAAAAAA